>NC_092091.1:97824384-97899384 GCF_045679555.1 Salvelinus alpinus
CCCCATAACAGTCTGTAGTAGATATCCCCATAACAGTCTGTAGTAGATATCCCCATAACAGTCTGTAGTAGATATCCCCATAACAGTCTGTAGTAGATATCCCCATAACAGTCTGTAGTAGATATCCCCATAACAGTCTGTAGTAGATATCCCCCATAACAGTCTGTAGTAGATATCCCCCATAACAGTCTGTTGTAGATATCCCCATAACAGTCTGTAGTAGATATCCCCATAACAGTCTGTAGTAGATATCCCCATAACAGTCTGTAGTAGATATCCCCCATAACAGTCTGTAGTAGATATCCCCATAACAGTCTGTAGTAGATATCCCCATAACAGTCTGTAGTAGATATCCCCATAACAGTCTGTAGTAGATATCCCCATAACAGTCTGTAGTAGATATCCCCCATAACAGTCTGTAGTAGATATCCCCATAACAGTCTGTAGTAGATATCCCCATAACAGTCTGTAGTAGATATCCCCCATAACAGTCTGTAGTAGATATCCCCATAACAGTCTGTAGTAGATATCCCCATAACAGTCTGTAGTAGATATCCCCATAACAGTCTGTAGTAGATATCCCCATAACAGTCTGTAGTAGATATCCCCCCATAACAGTCTGTAGTAGATATCCCCATAACAGTCTGTAGTAGATATCCCCATAACAGTCTGTAGTATATATCCCCCCATAACAGTCTGTAGTAGATATCCCCATAACAGTCTGTAGTAGATATCCCCCATAACAGTCTGTAGTAGATATCCCCATAACAGTCTGTAGTAGATATCCCCATAACAGTCTGTAGTAGATATCCCCCCATAACAGTCTGTAGTAGATATCCCCCCATAACAGTCTGTAGTAGATATCCCCCATAACAGTCTGTAGTAGATATCCCCCATAACAGTCTGTAGTAGATATCCCCATAACAGTCTGTAGTAGATATCCCCATAACAGTCTGTAGTAGATATCCCCATAACAGTCTGTAGTAGATATCCCCCATAACAGTCTGTAGTAGATATCCCCATAACAGTCTGTAGTAGATATCCCCATAACAGTCTGTAGTAGATATCCCCATAACAGTCTGTAGTAGATATCCCCATAACAGTCTGTAGTAGATATCCCCATAACAGTCTGTAGTAGATATCCCCCATAACAGTCTGTAGTAGATATCCCCATAACAGTCTGTAGTAGATATCCCCCATAACAGTCTGTAGTAGATATCCCCCATAACAGTCTGTAGTAGATATCCCCATAACAGTCTGTAGTAGATATCCCCATAACAGTCTGTAGTAGATATCCCCATAACAGTCTGTAGTAGATATCCCCATAACAGTCTGTAGTAGATATCCCCCATAACAGTCTGTAGTAGATATCCCCATAACAGTCTGTAGTAGATATCCCCATAACAGTCTGTAGTAGATATCCCCCATAACAGTCTGTAGTAGATATCCCCATAACAGTCTGTAGTAGATATCCCCATAACAGTCTGTAGTAGATATCCCCATAACAGTCTGTAGTAGATATCCCCATAACAGTCTGTAGTAGATATCCCCCCATAACAGTCTGTAGTAGATATCCCCATAACAGTCTGTAGTAGATATCCCCATAACAGTCTGTAGTATATATCCCCCCATAACAGTCTGTAGTAGATATCCCCATAACAGTCTGTAGTAGATATCCCCCATAACAGTCTGTAGTAGATATCCCCATAACAGTCTGTAGTAGATATCCCCATAACAGTCTGTAGTAGATATCCCCCCATAACAGTCTGTAGTAGATATCCCCCCATAACAGTCTGTAGTAGATATCCCCCATAACAGTCTGTAGTAGATATCCCCCATAACAGTCTGTAGTAGATATCCCCATAACAGTCTGTAGTAGATATCCCCATAACAGTCTGTAGTAGATATCCCCATAACAGTCTGTAGTAGATATCCCCATAACAGTCTGTAGTAGATATCCCCATAACAGTCTGCAGTAGATATCCCCATAACAGTCTGTAGTAGATATCCCCATAACAGTCTGTAGTAGATATCCCCATAACAGTCTGTAGTAGATATCCCCATAACAGTCTGTAGTAGATATCCCCCATAACAGTCTGTAGTAGATATCCCCATAACAGTCTGTAGTAGATATCCCCCATAACAGTCTGTAGTAGATATCCCCCATAACAGTCTGTAGTAGATATCCCCATAACAGTCTGTAGTAGATATCCCCCATAACAGTCTGTAGTAGATATCCCCCATAACAGTCTGTAGTAGATATCCCCCCATAACAGTCTGTAGTAGATATCCCCATAACAGTCTGTAGTAGATATCCCCATAACAGTCTGTAGTAGATATCCCCCCATAACAGTCTGTAGTAGATATCCCCATAACAGTCTGTAGTAGATATCCCCCATAACAGTCTGTAGTAGATATCCCCATAACAGTCTGTAGTAGATATCCCCATAACAGTCTGTAGTAGATATCCCCCCATAACAGTCTGTAGTAGATATCCCCCATAACAGTCTGTAGTAGATATCCCCCATAACAGTCTGTAGTAGATATCCCCCATAACAGTCTGTAGTAGATATCCCCCATAACAGTCTGTAGTAGAGATCCCCGATAACAGTCTGTAGTAGATATCCCCATAACAGTCTGTAGTAGATATCCCCATAACAGTCTGTAGTAGATATCCCCCATAACAGTCTGTAGTAGATATCCCCCCATAACAGTCTGTAGTAGATATCCCCCATAACAGTCTGTAGTAGATATCCCCATAACAGTCTGTAGTAGATATCCCCCATAACAGTCTGTAGTAGATATCCCCCATAACAGTCTGTAGTAGATATCCCCATAACAGTCTGTAGTAGATATCCCCCATAACAGTCTGTAGTAGATATCCCCCATAACAGTCTGTAGTAGATATCCCCATAACAGTCTGTAGTAGATATCCCCATAACAGTCTGTAGTAGATATCCCCCATAACAGTCTGTAGTAGATATCCCCATAACAGTCTGTAGTAGATATCCCCCATAACAGTCTGTAGTAGATATCCCCCATAACAGTCTGTAGTAGATATCCCCATAACAGTCTGTAGTAGATATCCCCCATAACAGTCTGTAGTAGATATCCCCATAACAGTCTGTAGTATATATCCCCATAACAGTCTGTAGTAGATATCCCCCATAACAGTCTGTAGTAGATATCCCCATAACAGTCTGTAGTAGATATCCCCATAACAGTCTGTAGTAGATATCCCCATAACAGTCTGTAGTAGATATCCCCCATAACAGTCTGTAGTAGATATCCCCCATAACAGTCTGTAGTAGATATCCCCCATAACAGTCTGTAGTAGATATCCCCCCATAACAGTCTGTAGTAGATATCCCCATAACAGTCTGTAGTAGATATCCCCCATAACAGTCTGTAGTAGATATCCCCCCATAACAGTCTGTAGTAGATATCCCCCCATAACAGTCTGTAGTAGATATCCCCCATAACAGTCTGTAGGAGATATCCCCCATAACAGTCTGTAGTAGAGATCCCCCATAACAGTCTGTAGTAGATATCCCCCATAACAGTCTGTAGTAGATATCCCCATAACAGTCTGTAGTAGATATCCCCCATAACAGTCTGTAGTAGATATCCCCCCATAACAGTCTGTAGTAGATATCCCCCATAACAGTCTGTAGTAGATATCCCCCATAACAGTCTGTAGTAGATATCCCCATAACAGTCTGTAGTAGATATCCCCCATAACAGTCTGTAGTAGATATCCCCCATAACAGTCTGTAGTAGATATCCCCCATAACAGTCTGTAGTAGATATCCCCCCATAACAGTCTGTAGTAGATATCCCCATAACAGTCTGTAATAGATATCCCCCATAACAGTCTGTAGTAGAGATCCCCCATAACAGTCTGTAGTAGATATCCCCATAACAGTCTGTAGTAGATATCCCCCCATAACAGTCTGTAGTAGATATCCCCATAACAGTCTGTAGTAGATATCCCCCATAACAGTCTGTAGTAGATATCCCCCATAACAGTCTGTAGTAGATATCCCCCATAACAGTCTGTAGTAGATATCCCCATAACAGTCTGTAGTAGATATCCCCATAACAGTCTGTAGTAGATATCCCCCATAACAGTCTGTAGTAGATATCCCCCATAACAGTCTGTAGTAGAGATCCCCCATAACAGTCTGTAGTAGATATCCCCCATAACAGTCTGTAGTAGATATCCCCATAACAGTCTGTAGTAGATATCCCCCATAACAGTCTGTAGTAGATATCCCCCCATAACAGTCTGTAGTAGATATCCCCCATAACAGTCTGTAGTAGATATCCCCATAACAGTCTGTAGTAGATATCCCCATAACAGTCTGTAGTAGATATCCCCCATAACAGTCTGTAGTAGATATCCCCCATAACAGTCTGTAGTAGATATCCCCCATAACAGTCTGTAGTAGATATCCCCCCATAACAGTCTGTAGTAGATATCCCCATAACAGTCTGTAATAGATATCCCCCATAACAGTCTGTAGTAGAGATCCCCCATAACAGTCTGTAGTAGATATCCCCATAACAGTCTGTAGTAGATATCCCCATAACAGTCTGTAGTAGATATCCCCCCATAACAGTCTGTAGTAGATATCCCCCATAACAGTCTGTAGTAGATATCCCCCATAACAGTCTGTAGTAGATATCCCCCATAACAGTCTGTAGTAGATATCCCCATAACAGTCTGTAGTAGATATCCCCATAACAGTCTGTAGTAGATATCCCCCATAACAGTCTGTAGTAGATATCCCCATAACAGTCTGTAGTAGATATCCCCCATAACAGTCTGTAGTAGATATCCCCATAACAGTCTGTAGTAGATATCCCCCATAACAGTCTGTAGTAGATATCCCCCATAACAGTCTGTAGTAGATATCCCCCATAACAGTCTGTAGTAGATATCCCCCATAACAGTCTGTAGTAGATATCCCCCATAACAGTCTGTAGTAGATATCCCCCATAACAGTCTCTAGTAGATATCCCCCCATAACAGTCTGTAGTAGATATCCCCATAACAGTCTGTAATAGATATCCCCCATAACAGTCTGTAGTAGAGATCCCACATAACAGTCTGTAGTAGATATCCCCATAACAGTCTGTAGTAGATATCCCCATAACAGTCTGTAGTAGATATCCCCCATAACAGTCTGTAGTAGATATCCCCATAACAGTCTGTAGTAGATATCCCCCATAACAGTCTGTAGTAGATATCCCCCATAACAGTCTGTAGTAGATATCCCCATAACAGTCTGTAGTAGATATCCCCCATAACAGTCTGTAGTAGATATCCCCCATAACAGTCTGTAGTAGATATCCCCCATAACAGTCTGTAGTAGATATCCCCATAACAGTCTGTAGTAGATATCCCCCATAACAGTCTGTAGTAGATATCCCCCCATAACAGTCTGTAGTAGATATCCCCATAACAGTCTGTAGTAGATATCCCCATAACAGTCTGTAGTATATATCCCCCCATAACAGTCTGTAGTAGATATCCCCATAACAGTCTGTAGTAGATATCCCCCATAACAGTCTATAGTAGATATCCCCATAACAGTCTGTAGTAGATATCCCCATAACAGTCTGTAGTAGATATCCCCCCATAACAGTCTGTAGTAGATATCCCCCCATAACAGTCTGTAGTAGATATCCCCCATAACAGTCTGTAGTAGATATCCCCCATAACAGTCTGTAGTAGATATCCCCCATAACAGTCTGTAGTAGAGATCCCCCATAACAGTCTGTAGTAGATATCCCCCATAACAGTCTGTAGTAGATATCCCCATAACAGTCTGTAGTAGATATCCCCCATAACAGTCTGTAGTAGATATCCCCCATAACAGTCTGTAGTAGATATCCCCCATAACAGTCTGTAGTAGATATCCCCCCATAACAGTCTGTAGTAGATATCCCCATAACAGTCTGTAGTAGATATCCCCATAACAGTCTGTAGTATATATCCCCCCATAACAGTCTGTAGTAGATATCCCCATAACAGTCTGTAGTAGATATCCCCCATAACAGTCTGTAGTAGATATCCCCATAACAGTCTGTAGTAGATATCCCCATAACAGTCTGTAGTAGATATCCCCCCATAACAGTCTGTAGTAGATATCCCCACATAACAGTCTGTAGTAGATATCCCCCATAACAGTCTGTAGTAGATATCCCCCATAACAGTCTGTAGTAGATATCCCCCATAACAGTCTGTAGTAGAGATCCCCCATAACAGTCTGTAGTAGATATCCCCCATAACAGTCTGTAGTAGATATCCCCATAACAGTCTGTAGTAGATATCCCCCATAACAGTCTGTAGTAGATATCCCCCCATAACAGTCTGTAGTAGATATCCCCCATAACAGTCTGTAGTAGATATCCCCCATAACAGTCTGTAGTAGATATCCCCATAACAGTCTGTAGTAGATATCCCCCATAACAGTCTGTAGTAGATATCCCCCATAACAGTCTGTAGTAGATATCCCCCATAACAGTCTGTAGTAGATATCCCCCATAACAGTCTGTAGTAGAGATCCCCCATAACAGTCTGTAGTAGATATCCCCATAACAGTCTGTAGTAGATATCCCCCCATAACAGTCTGTAGTAGATATCCCCATAACAGTCTGTAGTAGATATCCCCCATAACAGTCTGTAGTAGATATCCCCCATAACAGTCTGTAGTAGATATCCCCCATAACAGTCTGTAGTAGATATCCCCATAACAGTCTGTAGTAGATATCCCCATAACAGTCTGTAGTAGATATCCCCCATAACAGTCTGTAGTAGATATCCCCCATAACAGTCTGTAGTAGAGATCCCCCATAACAGTCTGTAGTAGATATCCCCCATAACAGTCTGTAGTAGATATCCCCATAACAGTCTGTAGTAGATATCCCCCATAACAGTCTGTAGTAGATATCCCCCCATAACAGTCTGTAGTAGATATCCCCCATAACAGTCTGTAGTAGATATCCCCCATAACAGTCTGTAGTAGATATCCCCATAACAGTCTGTAGTAGATATCCCCCATAACAGTCTGTAGTAGATATCCCCCATAACAGTCTGTAGTAGATATCCCCCATAACAGTCTGTAGTAGATATCCCCCCATAACAGTCTGTAGTAGATATCCCCATAACAGTCTGTAATAGATATCCCCCATAACAGTCTGTAGTAGAGATCCCCCATAACAGTCTGTAGTAGATATCCCCATAACAGTCTGTAGTAGATATCCCCCCATAACAGTCTGTAGTAGATATCCCCATAACAGTCTGTAGTAGATATCCCCCATAACAGTCTGTAGTAGATATCCCCCATAACAGTCTGTAGTAGATATCCCCCATAACAGTCTGTAGTAGATATCCCCATAACAGTCTGTAGTAGATATCCCCATAACAGTCTGTAGTAGATATCCCCCATAACAGTCTGTAGTAGATATCCCCATAACAGTCTGTAGTAGATATCCCCCATAACAGTCTGTAGTAGATATCCCCATAACAGTCTGTAGTAGATATCCCCCATAACAGTCTGTAGTAGATATCCCCCATAACAGTCTGTAGTAGATATCCCCCATAACAGTCTGTAGTAGATATCCCCATAACAGTCTGTAGTAGATATCCCCATAACAGTCTGTAGTAGATATCCCCCATAACAGTCTGTAGTAGATATCCCCATAACAGTCTGTAGTAGATATCCCCCATAACAGTCTGTAGTAGATATCCCCATAACAGTCTGTAGTAGATATCCCCCATAACAGTCTGTAGTAGATATCCCCATAACAGTCTGTAGTAGATATCCCCCACAACAGTCTATAGTAGATATCCCCATAACAGTCTGTAGTAGATATCTCCCCATAACAGTCTGTAGTAGATATCCCCCATAACAGTCTGTAGTAGATATCCCCCCATAACAGTCTGTAGTAGATATCCCCATAACAGTCTGTAGTAGATATCCCCCATAACAGTCTGTAGTAGATATCCGCATAACAGTCTGTAGTAGATATCCCCATAACAGTCTGTAGTAGATATCCCCATAACAGTCTGTAGTAGATATCCCCCATAACAGTCTGTAGTAGATATCCCCATAACAGTCTATAGTAGATATCCGCATAACAGTCTGTAGTAGATATCCCCATAACAGTCTGTAGTAGATATCCCCATAACAGTCTGTAGTAGATATCCCCCATAACAGTCTGTAGTAGATATCCCCCCATAACAGTCTGTAGTAGATATCCCCATAACAGTCTGTAGTAGATATCCCCATAACAGTCTGTAGTAGATATCCCCATAACAGTCTGTAGTAGATATCCCCATAACAGTCTGTAGTAGATATCCCCATAACAGTCTGTAGTAGATATCCCCATAACAGTCTGTAGTAGATATCCCCCATAACAGTCTGTAGTAGATATCCCCCATAACAGTCTGTAGTAGATATCCCCATAACAGTCTGTAGTAGATATCCCCATAACAGTCTGTAGTAGATATCCCCATAACAGTCTGTAGTAGATATCCCCACAACAGTCTGTAGTAGATATCCCCCATAACAGTCTGTAGTAGATATCCCCCATAACAGTCTGTAGTAGATATCCCCCATAACAGTCTGTAGTAGATATCCCCCATAACAGTCTGTAGTATATATCCCCCATAACAGTCTGTAGTAGATATCCCCATAACAGTCTGTAGTAGATATCCCCCCATAACAGTCTGTAGTAGATATCCCCCCATAACAGTCTGTAGTAGATATCCCCATAACTGTCTGTAGTAGATATCCCCCATAACAGTCTGTAGTAGATATCCCCCATAACAGTCTGTAGTAGATATCCCCATAACAGTCTGTAGTAGATATCCCCATAACAGTCTGTAGTAGATATCCCCCATAACAGTCTGTAGTAGATATCCCCATAACAGTCTGTAGTAGATATCCCCCATAAATGTCTGTAGTAGATATCCCCCCATAACAGTCTGTAGTAGATATCCCCATAACAGTCTGTAGTAGATATCCCCCCATAACAGTCTGTAGTAGATATCCCCCATAACAGTCTGTAGTAGATATCCCCGAAACAGTCTGTAGTAGATATCCCCATAACAGTCTGTAGTAGATATCCCCATAACAGTCTGTAGTAGATATCCCCCATAACAGTCTGTAGTAGATATCCCCCATAACAGTCTGTAGTAGATATCCCCCATAACAGTCTGTAGTATATATCCCCATAACAGTCTGTAGTAGATATCCCCCATAACAGTCTGTAGTAGATATCCCCCATAACAGTCTGTAGTAGATATCCCCCATAACAGTCTGTAGTAGATATCCCCATAACAGTCTGTAGTAGATATCCCCATAACAGTCTGTAGTAGATATCCCCATAACAGTCTGTAGTAGATATCCACCATAACAGTCTGTAGTAGATATCCCCCATAACAGTCTGTAGTAGATATCCCCCATAACAGTCTGTAGTAGATATCCCCATAACAGTCTGTAGTAGATATCCCCCATAACAGTCTGTAGTAGATATCCCCATAACAGTCTGTAGTAGATATCCCCATAACAGTCTGTAGTAGATATCCCCCATAACAGTCTGTAGTAGATATCCCCATAACAGTCTGTAGTAGATATCCCCCATAACAGTCTGTAGTAGATATCCCCATAACAGTCTGTAGTAGATATCCCCCCATAACAGTCTGTAGTAGATATCCCCCATAACAGTCTGTAGTAGATATCCCCGAAACAGTCTGTAGTAGATATCCCCATAACAGTCTGTAGTAGATATCCCCATAACAGTCTGTAGTAGATATCCCCCATAACAGTCTGTAGTAGATATCCCCCATAACAGTCTGTAGTAGATATCCCCCATAACAGTCTGTAGTAGATATCCCCATAACAGTCTGTAGTAGATATCCCCATAACAGTCTGTAGTAGATATCCCCATAACAGTCTGTAGTAGATATCCCCCATAACAGTCTGTAGTAGATATTCCCATAACAGTCTGTAGTAGATATCCCCATAACAGTCTGTAGTAGATATCCCCCATAACAGTCTGTAGTAGATATTCCCATAACAGTCTGTAGTAGATATCCCCCCATAACAGTCTGTAGTAGATATCCCCCATAACAGTCTGTAGTAGATATCCCCGAAACAGTCTGTAGTAGATATCCCCATAACAGTCTGTAGTAGATATCCCCATAACAGTCTGTAGTAGATTTCCCCCATAACAGTCTGTAGTAGATATCCCCCATAACAGTCTGTAGTAGATATCCCCCATAACAGTCTGTAGTAGATATCCCCATAACAGTCTGTAGTAGATATCCCCATAACAGTCTGTAGTAGATATCCCCATAACAGTCTGTAGTAGATATCCCCCATAACAGTCTGTAGTAGATATCCCCATAACAGTCTGTAGTAGATATCCCCATAACAGTCTGTAGTAGATATCCCCCATAACAGTCTGTAGTAGATATCCCCCATAACAGTCTGTAGTAGATATCCCCATAACAGTCTGTAGTAGATATCCCCCATAACAGTCTGTAGTAGATATCCCCATAACAGTCTGTAGTAGATATCCCCCACAACAGTCTATAGTAGATATCCCCATAACAGTCTGTAGTAGATATCTCCCCATAACAGTCTGTAGTAGATATCCCCCATAACAGTCTGTAGTAGATATCCCCCCATAACAGTCTGTAGTAGATATCCCCATAACAGTCTGTAGTAGATATCCCCCATAACAGTCTGTAGTAGATATCCGCATAACAGTCTGTAGTAGATATCCCCATAACAGTCTGTAGTAGATATCCCCATAACAGTCTGTAGTAGATATCCCCCATAACAGTCTGTAGTAGATATCCCCATAACAGTCTATAGTAGATATCCGCATAACAGTCTGTAGTAGATATCCCCATAACAGTCTGTAGTAGATATCCCCATAACAGTCTGTAGTAGATATCCCCCATAACAGTCTGTAGTAGATATCCCCCCATAACAGTCTGTAGTAGATATCCCCATAACAGTCTGTAGTAGATATCCCCATAACAGTCTGTAGTAGATATCCCCATAACAGTCTGTAGTAGATATCCCCATAACAGTCTGTAGTAGATATCCCCATAACAGTCTGTAGTAGATATCCCCATAACAGTCTGTAGTAGATATCCCCCATAACAGTCTGTAGTAGATATCCCCCATAACAGTCTGTAGTAGATATCCCCATAACAGTCTGTAGTAGATATCCCCAAAACAGTCTGTAGTAGATATCCCCATAACAGTCTGTAGTAGATATCCCCACAACAGTCTGTAGTAGATATCCCCCATAACAGTCTGTAGTAGATATCCCCCATAACAGTCTGTAGTAGATATCCCCCATAACAGTCTGTAGTAGATATCCCCCATAACAGTCTGTAGTAGATATCCCCCATAACAGTCTGTAGTAGATATCCCCATAACAGTCTGTAGTAGATATCCCCCCATAACAGTCTGTAGTAGATATCCCCCATAACAGTCTGTAGTAGATATCCCCATAACAGTCTGTAGTAGATATCCCCCATAACAGTCTGTAGTAGATATCCCCCATAACAGTCTGTAGTAGATATCCCCATAACAGTCTGTAGTAGATATCCCCATAACAGTCTGTAGTAGATATCCCCCATAACAGTCTGTAGTAGATATCCCCATAACAGTCTGTAGTAGATATCCCCCATAAATGTCTGTAGTAGATATCCCCCCATAACAGTCTGTAGTAGATATCCCCATAACAGTCTGTAGTAGATATCCCCCATAACAGTCTGTAGTAGATATCCCCATAACAGTCTGTAGTAGATATCCCCATAACAGTCTGTAGTAGATATCCCCCATAACAGTCTGTAGTAGATATCCCCATAACAGTCTGTAGTAGATATCCCCATAACAGTCTGTAGTAGATATCCCCATAACAGTCTGTAGTAGATATCCCCCATAACAGTCTGTAGTAGATATCCCCCATAACAGTCTGTAGTAGATATCCCCCATAACAGTCTGTAGTAGATATCCCCCCATAACAGTCTGTAGTAGATATCCCCCCATAACAGTCTGTAGTAGATATCCCCATAACAGTCTGTAGTAGATATCCCCATAACAGTCTGTAGTATATATCCCCCCATAACAGTCTGTAGTAGATATCCCCATAACAGTCTGTAGTAGATATCCCCCATAACAGTCTGTAGTAGATATCCCCATAACAGTCTGTAGTAGATATCCCCATAACAGTCTGTAGTAGATATCCCCCCATAACAGTCTGTAGTAGATATCCCCCCATAACAGTCTGTAGTAGATATCCCCCATAACAGTCTGTAGTAGATATCCCCCATAACAGTCTGTAGTAAATATCCCCCATAACAGTCTGTAGTAGAGATCCCCCATAACAGTCTGTAGTAGATATCCCCCATAACAGTCTGTAGTAGATATCCCCATAACAGTCTGTAGTAGATATCCCCCCATAACAGTCTGTAGTAGATATCCTCCATAACAGTCTGTAGTAGATATCCCCCATAACAGTCTGTAGTAGATATCCCCATAACAGTCTGTAGTAGATATCCCCCATAACAGTCTGTAGTAGATATCCCCCATAACAGTCTGTAGTAGATATCCCCCATAACAGTCTGTAGTAGATATCCCCCATAACAGTCTGTAGTAGATATCCCCATAACAGTCTGTAATAGATATCCCCCATAACAGTCTGTAGTAGAGATCCCCCATAACAGTCTGTAGTAGATATCCCCATAACAGTCTGTAGTAGATATCCCCCCATAACAGTCTGTAGTAGATATCCCCATAACAGTCTGTAGTAGATATCCCCCATAACAGTCTGTAGTAGATATCCCCCATAACAGTCTGTAGTAGATATCCCCCATAACAGTCTGTAGTAGATATCCCCCATAACAGTCTGTAGTAGATATCCCCCATAACAGTCTGTAGTAGATATCCCCATAACAGTCTGTAGTAGATATCCCCCCATAACAGTCTGTAGTAGATATCCCCCATAACAGTCTGTAGTAGATATCCCCATAACAGTCTGTAGTAGATATCCCCCATAACAGTCTGTAGTAGATATCCCCCATAACAGTCTGTAGTAGATATCACCATAACAGTCTGTAGTAGATATCCCCATAACAGTCTGTAGTAGATATCCCCCATAACAGTCTGTAGTAGATATCCCCCCATAACAGTCTGTAGTAGATATCCCCCCATAACAGTCTGTAGTAGATATCCCCCATAACAGTCTGTAGTAGATATCCCCCATAACAGTCTGTAGTAGAGATCCCCCATAACAGTCTGTAGTAGATATCCCCCATAACAGTCTGTAGTAGATATCCCCATAACAGTCTGTAGTAGATATCCCCCATAACAGTCTGTAGTAGATATCCCCCCATAACAGTCTGTAGTAGATATCCCCCATAACAGTCTGTAGTAGATATCCCCCATAACAGTCTGTAGTAGATATCCCCATAACAGTCTGTAGTAGATATCCCCCATAACAGTCTGTAGTAGATATCCCCCATAACAGTCTGTAGTAGATATCCCCCATAACAGTCTGTAGTAGATATCCCCCCATAACAGTCTGTAGTAGATATCCCCATAACAGTCTGTAATAGATATCCCCCATAACAGTCTGTAGTAGAGATCCCCCATAACAGTCTGTAGTAGATATCCCCAAAACAGTCTGTAGTAGATATCCCCCCATAACAGTCTGTAGTAGATATCCCCCATAACAGTCTGTAGTAGATATCACCATAACAGTCTGTAGTAGATATCCCCATAACAGTCTGTAGTAGATATCCCCCATAACAGTCTGTAGTAGATATCACCATAACAGTCTGTAGTAGATATCCCCATAACAGTCTGTAGTAGATATCCCCCATAACATTCTGTAGTAGATATCACCATAACAGTCTGTAGTAGATATCCCCATAACAGTCTGTAGTAGATATCACCATAACAGTCTGTAGTAGATATCCCCCATAACAGTCTGTAGTAGATATCCCCCATAACAGTCTGTAGTAGATATCCCCATAACAGTCTGTAGTAGATATCCCCATAACAGTCTGTAGTAGATATCCCCAAAACAGTCTGTAGTAGATATCCCCCCATAACAGTCTGTAGTAGATATCCCCATAACAGTCTGTAGTAGATATCCCCCATAACAGTCTGTAGTAGATATCCCCCATAACAGTCTGTAGTAGATATCCCCCATAACAGTCTGTAGTAGATATCCCCATAACAGTCTGTAGTAGATATCCCCATAACAGTCTGTAGTAGATATCCCCCATAACAGTCTGTAGTAGATATCCCCATAACAGTCTGTAGTAGATATCCCCCATAACAGTCTGTAGTAGATATCCCCATAACAGTCTGTAGTAGATATCCCCCATAACAGTCTGTAGTAGATATCCCCCATAACAGTCTGTAGTAGATATCACCATAACAGTCTGTAGTAGATATCCCCATAACAGTCTGTAGTAGATATCCCCCATAACAGTCTGTAGTAGATATCACCATAACAGTCTGTAGTAGATATCCCCATAACAGTCTGTAGTAGATATCCCCCATAACATTCTGTAGTAGATATCACCATAACAGTCTGTAGTAGATATCCCCATAACAGTCTGTAGTAGATATCACCATAACAGTCTGTAGTAGATATCCCCCATAACAGTCTGTAGTAGATATCCCCCATAACAGTCTGTAGTAGATATCCCCATAACAGTCTGTAGTAGATATCCCCATAACAGTCTGTAGTAGATATCCCCCATAACAGTCTGTAGTAGATATCCCCCATAACAGTCTGTAGTAGATATCCCCCATAACAGTCTGTAGTAGATATCCCCATAACAGTCTGTAGTAGATATCCCCCATAACAGTCTGTAGTAGATATCCCCCATAACAGTCTGTAGTAGATATCCCCCATAACAGTCTGTAGTAGATATCCCCCATAACAGTCTGTAGTAGATATCCCCATAACAGTCTGTAGTAGATATCCCCCCATAACAGTCTGTAGTAGATATCCCCATAACAGTCTGTAGTAGATATCCCCCATAACAGTCTGTAGTAGATATCCCCCATAACAGTCTGTAGTAGATATCCCCCATAACAGTCTGTAGTAGATATCCCCCATAACAGTCTGTAGTAGATATCCCCCATAACAGTCTGTAGTAGATATCCCCATAACAGTCTGTAGTAGATATCCCCCCATAACAGTCTGTAGTAGATATCCCCCATAACAGTCTGTAGTAGATATCCCCATAACAGTCTGTAGTAGATATCCCCCATAACAGTCTGTAGTAGATATCCCCCATAACAGTCTGTAGTAGATATCACCATAACAGTCTGTAGTAGATATCCCCATAACAGTCTGTAGTAGATATCCCCCATAACAGTCTGTAGTAGATATCCCCCCATAACAGTCTGTAGTAGATATCCCCCCATAACAGTCTGTAGTAGATATCCCCCATAACAGTCTGTAGTAGATATCCCCCATAACAGTCTGTAGTAGAGATCCCCCATAACAGTCTGTAGTAGATATCCCCCATAACAGTCTGTAGTAGATATCCCCATAACAGTCTGTAGTAGATATCCCCCATAACAGTCTGTAGTAGATATCCCCCCATAACAGTCTGTAGTAGATATCCCCCATAACAGTCTGTAGTAGATATCCCCCATAACAGTCTGTAGTAGATATCCCCATAACAGTCTGTAGTAGATATCCCCCATAACAGTCTGTAGTAGATATCCCCCATAACAGTCTGTAGTAGATATCCCCCATAACAGTCTGTAGTAGATATCCCCCCATAACAGTCTGTAGTAGATATCCCCATAACAGTCTGTAATAGATATCCCCCATAACAGTCTGTAGTAGAGATCCCCCATAACAGTCTGTAGTAGATATCCCCAAAACAGTCTGTAGTAGATATCCCCCCATAACAGTCTGTAGTAGATATCCCCATAACAGTCTGTAGTAGATATCCCCCATAACAGTCTGTAGTAGATATCCCCCATAACAGTCTGTAGTAGATATCCCCCATAACAGTCTGTAGTAGATATCCCCATAACAGTCTGTAGTAGATATCCCCATAACAGTCTGTAGTAGATATCCCCCATAACAGTCTGTAGTAGATATCCCCATAACAGTCTGTAGTAGATATCCCCCATAACAGTCTGTAGTAGATATCCCCATAACAGTCTGTAGTAGATATCCCCCATAACAGTCTGTAGTAGATATCCCCCATAACAGTCTGTAGTAGATATCACCATAACAGTCTGTAGTAGATATCCCCATAACAGTCTGTAGTAGATATCCCCCATAACAGTCTGTAGTAGATATCACCATAACAGTCTGTAGTAGATATCCCCATAACAGTCTGTAGTAGATATCCCCCATAACATTCTGTAGTAGATATCACCATAACAGTCTGTAGTAGATATCCCCATAACAGTCTGTAGTAGATATCACCATAACAGTCTGTAGTAGATATCCCCCATAACAGTCTGTAGTAGATATCCCCCATAACAGTCTGTAGTAGATATCCCCATAACAGTCTGTAGTAGATATCCCCATAACAGTCTGTAGTAGATATCCCCCATAACAGTCTGTAGTAGATATCCCCCATAACAGTCTGTAGTAGATATCCCCCATAACAGTCTGTAGTAGATATCCCCATAACAGTCTGTAGTAGATATCCCCCATAACAGTCTGTAGTAGATATCCCCCATAACAGTCTGTAGTAGATATCCCCCATAACAGTCTGTAGTAGATATCCCCCATAACAGTCTGTAGTAGATATCCCCCATAACAGTCTGTAGTAGATATCCCCATAACAGTCTGTAGTAGATATCCCCCATAACAGTCTGTAGTAGATATCCCCATAACAGTCTGTAGTAGATATCCCCATAACAGTCTGTAGTAGATATCCCCCATAACAGTCTGTAGTAGATATCCACCATAACAGTCTGTAGTAGATATCCCCCATAACAGTCTGTAGTAGATATCCCCCATAACAGTCTGTAGTAGATATCCCCATAACAGTCTGTAGTAGATATCCCCCATAACAGTCTGTAGTAGATATCCCCATAACAGTCTGTAGTAGATATCCCAATAACAGTCTGTAGTAGATATCCCCCATAACAGTCTGTAGTAGATATCCCCATAACAGTCTGTAGTAGATATCCCCCATAACAGTCTGTAGTAGATATCCCCATAACAGTCTGTAGTAGATATCCCCCATAACAGTCTGTAGTAGATATCCCCCATAACAGTCTGTAGTAGATATCCCCCATAACAGTCTGTAGTAGATATCCCCATAACAGTCTGTAGTAGATATCCCCCCATAACAGTCTGTAGTAGATATCCCCCATAACAGTCTGTAGTAGATATCCCCGAAACAGTCTGTAGTTGATATCCCCATAACAGTCTGTAGTAGATATCCCCATAACAGTCTGTAGTAGATATCCCCCATAACAGTCTGTAGTAGATATCCCCCATAACAGTCTGTAGTAGATATCCCCCATAACAGTCTGTAGTAGATATCCCCATAACAGTCTGTAGTAGATATCCCCATAACAGTCTGTAGTAGATATCCACATAACAGTCTGTAGTAGATATCCCCCATAACAGTCTGTAGTAGATATCCCCATAACAGTCTGTAGTAGATATCCCCATAACAGTCTGTAGTAGATATCCCCCATAACAGTCTGTAGTAGATATCCCCATAACAGTCTGTAGTAGATATCCCCCATAACAGTCTGTAGTAGATATCCCCATAACAGTCTGTAGTAGATATCCCCCATAACAGTCTGTAGTAGATATCCCCATAACAGTCTGTAGTAGATATCCCCCACAACAGTCTATAGTAGATATCCCCATAACAGTCTGTAGTAGATATCTCCCCATAACAGTCTGTAGTAGATATCCCCCATAACAGTCTGTAGTAGATATCCCCCCATAACAGTCTGTAGTAGATATCCCCATAACAGTCTGTAGTAGATATCCCCCATAACAGTCTGTAGTAGATATCCGCATAACAGTCTGTAGTAGATATCCCCCATAACAGTCTGTAGTAGATATCCCCCATAACAGTCTGTAGTAGATATCCCCATAACAGTCTGTAGTAGATATCCCCCCATAACAGTCTGTAGTAGATATCCCCCATAACAGTCTGTAGTAGATATCCCCGAAACAGTCTGTAGTTGATATCCCCATAACAGTCTGTAGTAGATATCCCCATAACAGTCTGTAGTAGATATCCCCCATAACAGTCTGTAGTAGATATCCCCCATAACAGTCTGTAGTAGATATCCCCCATAACAGTCTGTAGTAGATATCCCCATAACAGTCTGTAGTAGATATCCCCATAACAGTCTGTAGTAGATATCCACATAACAGTCTGTAGTAGATATCCCCCATAACAGTCTGTAGTAGATATCCCCATAACAGTCTGTAGTAGATATCCCCCATAACAGTCTGTAGTAGATATCCCCATAACAGTCTATAGTAGATATCCGCATAACAGTCTGTAGTAGATATCCCCATAACAGTCTGTAGTAGATATCCCCATAACAGTCTGTAGTAGATATCCCCCATAACAGTCTGTAGTAGATATCCCCCCATAACAGTCTGTAGTAGATATCCCCATAACAGTCTGTAGTAGATATCCCCATAACAGTCTGTAGTAGATATCCCCATAACAGTCTGTAGTAGATATCCCCATAACAGTCTGTAGTAGATATCCCCCATAACAGTCTGTAGTAGATATCCCCCATAACAGTCTGTAGTAGATATCCCCATAACAGTCTGTAGTAGATATCCCCATAACAGTCTGTAGTAGATATCCCCATAACAGTCTGTAGTAGATATCCCCATAACAGTCTGTAGTAGATATCCCCCATAACAGTCTGTAGTAGTTATCCCCCATAACAGTCTGTAGTAGATATCCCCCATAACAGTCTGTAGTAGATATCCCCCATAACAGTCTGTAGTAGATATCCCCCATAACAGTCTGTAGTAGATATCCCCCATAACAGTCTGTAGTAGATATCCCCCATAACAGTCTGTAGTAGATATCCCCATAACAGTCTGTAGTAGATATCCCCCCATAACAGTCTGTAGTAGATATCCCCCATAACAGTCTGTAGTAGATATCCCCATAACAGTCTGTAGTAGATATCCCCCATAACAGTCTGTAGTAGATATCCCCCATAACAGTCTGTAGTAGATATCCCCATAACAGTCTGTAGTAGATATCCCCATAACAGTCTGTAGTAGATATCCCCCATAACAGTCTGTAGTAGATATCCCCATAACAGTCTGTAGTAGATATCCCCCATAACAGTCTGTAGTAGATATCCCCATAACAGTCTGTAGTAGATATCCCCATAACAGTCTGTAGTAGATATCCCCCATAACAGTCTGTAGTAGATATCCCCCATAACAGTCTGTAGTAGATATCCCCCATAACAGTCTGTAGTAGATATCCCCCATAACAGTCTGTAGTAGATATCCCCATAACAGTCTGTAGTAGATATCCCCCCATAACAGTCTGTAGTAGATATCCCCCATAACAGTCTGTAGTAGATATCCCCATAACAGTCTGTAGTAGATATCCCCATAACAGTCTGTAGTAGATATCCCCCATAACAGTCTGTAGTAGATATCCCCCATAACAGTCTGTAGTAGATATCCCCCATAACAGTCTGTAGTAGATATCCCCCATAACAGTCTGTAGTAGATATCCCCATAACAGTCTGTAGTAGATATCCCCCCATAACAGTCTGTAGTAGATATCCCCCATAACAGTCTGTAGTAGATATCCCCATAACAGTCTGTAGTAGATATCCCCATAACAGTCTGTAGTAGATATCCCCATAACAGTCTGTAGTAGATATCCCCCATAACAGTCTGTAGTAGATATCCCCCATAACAGTCTGTAGTAGATATCCCCCATAACAGTCTGTAGTAGATATCCCCATAACAGTCTGTAGTAGATATCCCCATAACAGTCTGTAGTAGATATCCCCATAACAGTCTGTAGTAGATATCCCCCATAACAGTCTGTAGTAGATATCCCCATAACAGTCTGTAGTAGATATCCCCATAACAGTCTGTAGTAGATATCCCCCATAACAGTCTGTAGTAGATATCCCCATAACAGTCTGTAGTAGATATCCCCCATAACAGTCTGTAGTAGATATCCCCATAACAGTCTGTAGTAGATATCCCCCATAACAGTCTGTAGTAGATATCCCCATAACAGTCTGTAGTAGATATCCCCCATAACAGTCTATAGTAGATATCCCCATAACAGTCTGTAGTAGATATCTCCCCATAACAGTCTGTAGTAGATATCCCCCATAACAGTCTGTAGTAGATATCCCCCATAACAGTCTGTAGTAGATATCCCCATTACAGTCTGTAGTAGATATCCCCCATAACAGTCTATAGTAGATATCCCCATAACAGTCTGTAGTAGATATCCCCATAACAGTCTGTAGTAGATATCCCCCCATAACAGTCTGTAGTAGATATCCCCATAACAGTCTGTAGTAGATATCCCCATAACAGTCTGTAGTAGATATCCCCATAACAGTCTGTAGTAGATATCCCCCATAACAGTCTGTAGTAGATATCCCCATAACAGTCTATAGTAGATATCCGCATAACAGTCTGTAGTAGATATCCCCATAACAGTCTGTAGTAGATATCCCCATAACAGTCTGTAGTAGATATCCCCCATAACAGTCTGTAGTAGATATCCCCCCATAACAGTCTGTAGTAAATATCCCCATAACAGTCTGTAGTAAATATCCCCATAACAGTCTGTAGTAGATATCCCCATAACAGTCTGTAGTAGATATCCCCCATAACAGTCTGTAGTAGATATCCCCATAACAGTCTGTAGTAGATATCCCCATAACAGTCTGTAGTAGATATCCCCCATAACAGTCTGTAGTAGATATCCCCCATAACAGTCTGTAGTAGATATCCCCCCATAACAGTCTGTAGTAGATATCCCCATAACAGTCTGTAGTAGATATCCCCATAACAGTCTGTAGTAGATATCCCCCATAACAGTCTGTAGTAGATATCCCCCCATAACAGTCTGTAGTAGATATCCCCATAACAGTCTGTAGTAGATATCCCCATAACAGTCTGTAGTAGATATCCCCCATAACAGTCTGTAGTAGATATCCCCATAACAGTCTGTAGTAGATATCCCCCATAACAGTCTGTAGTAGATATCCCCATAACAGTCTGTAGTAGATATCCCCATAACAGTCTGTAGTAGATATCCCCCATAACAGTCTGTAGTAGATATCCCCATAACAGTCTGTAGTAGATATCCCCCATAACAGTCTGTAGTAGATATCCCCATAACAGTCTGTAGTAGATATCCCCCATAACAGTCTGTAGTAGATATCCCCATAACAGTCTGTAGTAGATATCCCCATAACAGTCTGTAGTAGATATCCCCATAACAGTCTGTAGTAGATATCCCCCATAACAGTCTGTAGTAGATATCCCCCATAACAGTCTGTAGTAGATATCCCCATAACAGTCTGTAGTAGATATCCCCATAACAGTCTGTAGTAGATATCCCCCATAACAGTCTGTAGTAGATATCCCCATAACAGTCTGTAGTAGATATCCCCATAACAGTCTGTAGTAGATATCCCCATAACAGTCTGTAGTAGATATCCCCCATAACAGTCTGTAGTAGATATCCCCCCATAACAGTCTGTAGTAGATATCCCCCCATAACAGTCTGTAGTAGATATCCCCCATAACAGTCTGTAGTAGATATCCCCCATAAGAGTCTGTAGTAGATATCCCCCCATAACAGTCTGTAGTAGATATCCCCCTTAACAGTCTGTAGTAGATATCCCCCCATAACAGTCTGTAGTAGATATCCCCCATAACAGTCTGTAGTAGATATCCCCCATAACAGTCTGTAGTAGATATCCCCCATAACAGTCTGTAGTAGATATCCTCCATAACAGTCTGTAGTAGATATCCCCCATAACAGTCTGTAGTAGATATCCCCATAACAGTCTGTAGTAGATATCCCCATAACAGTCTGTAGTAGATATCCCCCATAACAGTCTGTAGTAGATATCCCCATAACAGTCTGTAGTAGATATCCCCATAACAGTCTGTAGTAGATATCCCCCATAACAGTCTGTAGTAGATATCCCCCATAACAGTCTGTAGTAGATATCCCCATAACAGTCTGTAGTAGATATCCCCCATAACAGTCTGTAGTAGATATCCCCCATAACAGTCTGTATTAGATATCCCCATAACAGTCTGTAGTAGATATCCCCCATAACAGTCTGTAGTAGATATCCCCCATAACAGTCTGTAGTAGATATCCCCATAACAGTCTGTAGTAGATATCCCCATAACAGTCTGTAGTAGATATCCCCCATAACAGTCTGTAGTAGATATCCCCCATAACAGTCTGTAGTAGATATCCCCCATAACAGTCTGTAGTAGATATCCCCCCATAACAGTCTGTAGTAGATATCCCCCATAACAGTCTGTAGTAGATATCCCCATAACAGTCTGTAGTAGATATCCCCATAACAGGCTGTAGTAGATATCCCCCATAACAGTCTGTAGTAGATATCCCCATAACAGTCTATAGTAGATATCCGCATAACAGTCTGTAGTAGATATCCCCATAACAGTCTGTAGTAGATATCCCCATAACAGTCTGTAGTAGATATCCCCCATAACAGTCTGTAGTAGATATCCCCCCATAACAGTCTGTAGTAGATATCCCCATAACAGTCTGTAGTAGATATCCCCATAACAGTCTGTAGTAGATATCCCCATAACAGTCTGTAGTAGATATCCCCCATAACAGTCTGTAGTAGATATCCCCATAACAGTCTGTAGTAGATATCCCCATAACAGTCTGTAGTAGATATCCCCCATAACAGTCTGTAGTAGATATCCCCATAACAGGCTGTAGTAGATATCCCCCCATAACAGTCTGTAGTAGATATCCCCATAACAGTCTGTAGTAGATATCCCCATAACAGTCTGTAGTAGATATCCCCCATAACAGTCTGTAGTAGATATCCCCATAACAGGCTGTAGTAGATATCCCCCCATAACAGTCTATAGTAGATATCCCCATAACAGTCTGTAGTAGATATCCCCCATAACAGTCTGTAGTAGATATCCCCATAACAGTCTGTAGTAGATATCCCCATAACAGTCTGTAGTAGATATCCCCATAACAGTCTGTAGTAGATATCCCCCCATAACAGTATGTAGTAGATATCCCCCATAACAGTCTGTAGTAGATATCCCCATAACAGTCTGTAGTAGATATCCCCATAACAGTCTGTAGTAGATATCCCCCATAACAGTCTGTAGTAGATATCCCCATAACAGTCTGTAGTAGATATCCCCATAACAGTCTGTAGTAGATATCCCCATAACAGTCTGTAGTAGATATCCCCCATAACAGTCTGTAGTAGATATCCCCATAACAGTCTGTAGTAGATATCCCCCCATAACAGTCTGTAGTAGATATCCCCCCATAACAGTCTGTAGTAGATATCCCCCATAACAGTCTGTAGTAGATATCCCCCATAACAGTCTGTAGTAGATATCCCCCCATAACAGTCTGTAGTAGATATCCCCCATAACAGTCTGTAGTAGATATCCCCCCATAACAGTCTGTAGTAGATATCCCCCATAACAGTCTGTAGTAGATATCCCCCATAACAGTCTGTAGTAGATATCCCCCATAACAGTCTGTAGTAGATATCCCCCATAACAGTCTGTAGTAGATATCCCCCATAACAGTCTGTAGTAGATATCCCCATAACAGTCTGTAGTAGATATCCCCATAACAGTCTGTAGTAGATATCCCCCATAACAGTCTGTAGTAGATATCCCCCATAACAGTCTGTAGTAGATATCCCCATAACAGTCTGTAGTAGATATCCCCATAACAGTCTGTAGTAGATATCCCCCATAACAGTCTGTAGTAGATATCCCCCATAACAGTCTGTAGTAGATATCCCCATAACAGTCTGTAGTAGATATCCCCCATAACAGTCTGTAGTAGATATCCCCCATAACAGTCTGTATTAGATATCCCCATAACAGTCTGTAGTAGATATCCCCCATAACAGTCTGTAGTAGATATCCCCCATAACAGTCTGTAGTAGATATCCCCATAACAGTCTGTAGTAGATATCCCCATAACAGTCTGTAGTAGATATCCCCCATAACAGTCTGTAGTAGATATCCCCCATAACAGTCTGTAGTAGATATCCCCCATAACAGTCTGTAGTAGATATCCCCCCATAACAGTCTGTAGTAGATATCCCCCATAACAGTCTGTAGTAGATATCCCCATAACAGTCTGTAGTAGATATCCCCATAACAGGCTGTAGTAGATATCCCCCATAACAGTCTGTAGTAGATATCCCCCATAACAGTATGTAGTAGATATCCCCATAACAGTCTGTAGTAGATATCCCCCCATAACAGTCTGTAGTAGATATCCCCCATAACAGTCTGTAGTAGATATCCCCCATAACAGTCTGTAGTAGATATCCCCCATAACAGTCTGTAGTAGATATCCCCATAACAGTCTGTAGTAGATATCCCCCATAACAGTCTGTAGTAGATATCCCCCATAACAGTCTGTAGTAGATATCCCCCATAACAGTCTGTAGTAGATATCCCCATAACAGTCTGCAGTAGATATCCCCCATAACAGTCTGTAGTAGATATCCCCCCATAACAGTCTGTAGTAGATATCCCCATAACAGTCTGTAGTAGATATCCCCCATAACAGTCTGTAGTAGATATCCCCATAACAGTCTGTAGTAGATGTCCCCCATAACAGTCTGTAGTAGATATCCCCCATAACAGTCTGTAGTAGATATCCCCATAACAGTCTGTAGTAGATATCCCCCATAACAGTCTGTAGTAGATATCCCCATAACAGTCTGTAGTAGATATCCCCCATAACAGTCTATAGTAGATATCCCCCATAACAGTCTGTAGTAGATATCCCCCATAACAGTCTGTAGTAGATATCCCCATAACAGTCTATAGTAGATATCCCCCATAACAGTCTGTAGTAGATATCCCCATAACAGTCTGTAGTAGATATCCCCCATAACAGTCTGTAGTAGATATCCCCCATAACAGTCTGTAGTAGATATCCCCCATAACAGTCTGTAGTAGATATCCCCATAACAGTCTGTAGTAGATATCCCCCATAACAGTCTGTAGTAGATATCCCCATAACAGTCTGTAGTAGATATCCCCCATAACAGTCTATAGTAGATATCCCCCATAACAGTCTGTAGTAGATATCCCCCATAACAGTCTGTAGTAGATATCCCCATAACAGTCTATAGTAGATATCCCCCATAACAGTCTGTAGTAGATATCCCCATAACAGTCTGTAGTAGATATCCCCCATAACAGTCTGTAGTAGATATCCCCATAACAGTCTGTAGTAGATATCTTTACTGTGTATCTTTGAGCTACGGTTTCCCAGTCCACACCTCCTCGTCTTCTGACCCTGGAACAACCCGTAGTAGACGTGTCCGGTAAACTTGTCCAGTTCAGTACAGTTGGCGCTGACCAGCTCTGCCCCGGTACCGCACAGGATCCTCCCGCTGACCCAGCGCTCCGTCGCCAGGGCCACCAGCAGCAGAGTGGCAGAGAGCACGCAGAGCAGGGTGGCGAAGGAAAAGGTCAAACGTTTCCATAACGACGGCATGGCGTGCGGTCTGTCAGGGTGCCTCGCTGAAACGCGCTGGGTTTGGATAAACAACAATAACAACAAAAATAACAACAAATGTCTTTACGTTCCACCTCCATGTCTATCTGTTCATGTCTTCATGTGGCGGCGGTACGGTCCTCTCCTCTCCTCTCCTCCTCTCCTCTCCCTCTCCTCTCTCTCCTCTCCTCTCCTCTCGTCTCCTCTCTCCTCTCCTCTCCTCTCGTCTCCTCTCGTCTCCTCTCCTCTCCTCTCGTCTCCTCTCGTCTCCTCTCGTCTCCTCTCCTCACGGCATTCCCTCTCTTACAACTTGACCTTTGTATGCAGTGCTGCTTTTGAAGCAGAGCGCATGGGAACACCCCACAGGCATACCGAGGGTCGGGATCATCCCAGCCGGTCCGGAGGTGTTATTTCAGTCGGTGGTTGTTGGTCATAACATCAAAACACTGTGAACTGAAACAGCCTGTTGTGATACCTGGTAGAGAGGCTGCCGTTAAAAGCTGAGATCCAGTCTGTGACGGTCAGATCAGAGGGATCTGTTACAGGAAGAAACTCTATCCCAGCATGCTGTTGGGCTGCTAGTCACTGGGTTACATGCTGCCCTACTAACACCCTCCCCCCTCTCTCTCTCTCTGTCTCCCTCTCTGTCTCTCTCTCTCTCTCTCTCTCTCTCTCTCTCTCTCTCTCTCTCTCTCTCTCTCTCTCTCTCTCTCTCTCTCTCTCTCTCTCTCTCTCTCTCTCTCTCTCTCTCTCTCTCTCTCTGTCTCTCTCTCTGTCTCTCTGTCTGTCTCTCTCTCTCTCTGTCTCTGTCTCTGTCTCTCTGTCTCTCTCTCTCTCTCTCTGTCTCTGTCTCTCTGTCTCTCTCTCTCCACCCTCCTCTCTCTCTCTCTCTCTCTCTCTCTCAATTCAATTCAATTCAATTCAAGGGGCTTTATTGGCATGGGAAACATGTGTTAACATTGCCAAAGCAAGTGAGGTAGATAATACACAAAAGTGAAATAAACAATACAAATTAACAGTAAACATTACACATACAGAAGTTTCAAAACAAGAAAGACATTACAAATGTCATTTTATATATATACAGTGTTGTAACAATGTACAAATGGTACACTCTCTCATCCATTCTTCACCCTCTCTGTCTCTCTCTCTCTGTCTCTCTCTCTCTGGATGTGTGTGTGTGTGTGTGTGTGTGTGTGTGTGTGTGTGTGTGTGTGTGTGTGTGTGTGTGTGTGTGTGTGTGTGTGTGTGTGTGTGTGTGTGTGTGTGTGTGTGTGTGTGTTAACCTTTAGCTGCTGTTTTAGTGTTGTAATAGATTGATTGATTATTTATTGATGAGACTTGACCTTTGATGCTCAGGGTTCCTGAACGATTTCACTTCCTGTCTGTCTGCCAGTCATACAGTACACAGTAATATACAGAAGACACTTCCTGTCTGTCTGCCAGTCATACAGTACACAGGAATATACAGAATACACTTCTTGTCTGTCTGCCAGTCATACAGTACACAGTAATATACAGAAGACACTTCCTGTCTGTCTGCCAGTCATACAGTACACAGTAATATACAGAAGACACTTCCTGTCTGTCTGCCAGTCATACAGTACACAGTAATATACAGAAGACACTTCCTGTCTGTCTGCCAGTCATACAGTACACAGTAATATACAGAAGACAGTCAATGTAGACTACTATCCTGTATAGACTACTATCCTGTATAGATTACTATCCTGTATAGACTACTATCCTGTATAGACTACTATCCTGTATAGACTACTATCCTGTATAGACTACTATCCTATATAGACTACTATCCTGTAAAGACTACTATCCTGTATAGACTACTATCCTGTATAGACTACTATATTGTCTAGACTAGTATCCTGCACTAGTATCCTGTATAAAATTATTATAATAATAATTAAGAATGGTGACCTTTGCGCGATCAGTTTCTCTTCTTTATAAGCTGTTTGTGTGATGTAGGATTTGTGAGATTTATTTGTATGTTGTTTTTGTCAGCAATAGTGTAATAGTGTAATCATTTGATTCTCTTTATTTATTTATATTTAGATACTACAATTTGTTTCTAGTTGTCTTTGTTAATTATATAATAAATATATTATATTTATATCGTGTTATGATTATTTATTTGTGTTGTTCTAAATGTCTGATTAAAAATTACATTTAGTGCAGAATGGTGCTTTATACAGGATAGTAGTTCACCCTCCTTCACTTCCATGTCTCCTCCTGTCTTCAGCTCACTCTGTTTACACTTTCTACCATTCTTCTTTAACAAACCATCTCACTTTTTTTCCGGGCCATTTTTAACAGACTCAAGCTCACAGTCTTCCTCCCTCTCTCAGACCTCCTCTGCCTCTCTTTTCCCTCCATTCCTTCCTCCGTATTCCAAGTATGATAACATGATATTACTGCACTTCTCCTGACATACATCTAGTTCTTGCTTTCTCAAGTACAATCAGCAGGAACCCATCGGGATGTCGCGCTCAACAGTACATATCAAATCAAATGTATTTATATAGAGGGACATCCCACTTATAATGCAGCTGCTTCATCTTGATGTTAATTCTTTATCAAAAGCTACCACGACACTTTTTAATTTCAAACAAGCCCCGCTCTTCCAACCACCATCCCCGTCTCTGCAAAAGCTCTCCCCAAAATGTCACGTCACAGTGGGGCGGCCCATGTTAACATAGCCTTTTGTCTACTAGAGGCCTCTATCCTTCTCTATGGTGTCTGACTTCAGGTCATATTTATTTTTTATTTTATTTTACCGTTATTTTACCAGGTAAGTTGACTGAGAACACGTTCTCATTTGCAGCAACGACCTGGGGAATAGTTACAGGGGAGAGGAGGGGGATGAATGAGCCAATTGTAAACTGGGGATTATTAGGTGACCGTGATGGTTGAGGGCCAGATTGGGAATTTAGCCAGGACACCGGGGTTAACACCCCTACTCTTACGATAAGTGCCATGGGATCTTTAATGACCTCAGAGAGTCAGGACACCCGTTTAACGTCCCATCCGAAAGACGGCACCCTACACAGAGCAGTGTCCCCAATCACTGCCCTGGGGCATTGGGATCTTTGTTTAGACCAGAGGAAAGAGTGCCTCCTACTGGCCCTCCAACACCACTTCCAGCAGCACCTGGTCTCCCATCCAGGGACTGACCAGGACCAACCCTGCTTAGCTTCAGAAGCAAGCCAGCAGTGGTATGCAGTAGACGTATATGTAAACATAGCCTTTTGTCTACTAGAGACCTCTATCCTTCTCTATGGTGTCTGACTTCAGGTAGACGTATATGTTAATATAGCCTTTTGTCTACTAGAGTCCTCTATCCTTCTCTATGGTGTCTGACTTCAGGTAGACGTATATGTTAATATAGCCTTTTGTCTACTAGAGTCCTCTATCCTTCTCTATGGTGTCTGACTTCAGGTAGACGTATATGTTAATATAGCCTTTTGTCTACTAGAGACCTCTATCCTTCTCTATGGTGTCTGACTTCAGGTAGACGTATATGTTAATATAGCCTTTTGTCTACTAGAGGCCTCTATCCTCCTCTATGGTGTCTGACTTCAGGTAGACGTATATGTTAATATAGCCTTTTGTCTACTAGAGGCCTCTATCCTCCTCTATGGTGTCTGACTTCAGGTAGACGTATATGTTAATATAGCCTTTTGTCTACTAGAGTCCTCTATCCTTCTCTATGGTGTCTGACTTCAGGTAGACGTATATGTTAATATAGCCTTTTGTCTACTAGAGGCCTCTATCCTTCTCTATGGTGTCTGACTTCAGGTAGACGTATATGTTAATATAGCCTTTTGTCTACTAGAGGCCTCTATCCTTCTCTATGGTGTCTGACTTCAGGTAGACGTATATGTTAATATAGCCTTTTGTCTACTAGAGGCCTCTATCCTTCTCTATGGTGTCTGACTTCAGGTAGACAAACAGTAGATGTATGTTTGTGTTTCTGGCGCTACGTGGTGACGGACCCACGGAAGTGACGCGCCTGTCTGCCAGCCGAGCCGTAGAACAAGATGGCGGACTCCTTAGCAGCGGCTCAGGGAGAGGAGAGCGAACCGGAGAAAGAGGGCAGGGAGAGACGGATGGAGGGAGGTAGTGAGAGCCGGGGGTCGAAGGAGACCTCCGAGGTGACGGAGACGCTGGGGTTTTACGACAAGAAGAAAGTCCAGAAGGACAAGAAACGGAGTCTGTCTGGTGAGTACTGAACCAGCACCTATGCCGGAGGAGAGCTCTCTGGTCTCGTTTCAAGCCCAGGTACTGGTTCAGGTGAGTGTGGACGGGGCTCCGTTCGTAAACAAACACAGCCGGTCAGCTAGCCACACCAGCCGGGTAGCCAGCCACACCAGCCGGGTAGCCAGCCGGCTAGCCAGCCACACCAGCCGGGTAGCCAGCCGGCTAGCCAGCCACACCAGCCGGGTAGCCAGCCGGCTAGCTAGCCACACCAGCCGGGTAGCTAGCCACACCGGCCCGGTAAACGACGGAGTTGTTGAGCCGCTACTCGTGTGGGCGGACTGGCGCTCCAACGTCACATTAAATTACGTTTTTACAAAAATACTAAAGTAATCACGGATTTCAGCATCCAAACAATAGTACGCAGTTAGTTACACAGCCAGCCAGCTAGCTAGCTAACGGTAGTAGTAGTAGTAGTAGTAGTAGTAGTAGTAGTAGTAGTAGCTAGCTAACAGAACACAGCCAGCTAGCTTTGCAGGGTTACAGCTTGCCAGCTAACTAGCTTGTTGTAGCTAGCACCTAGACAGACAGAGGTGCAGTGGGGACAGACAGAGGTACAGTGGGGACAGATTGAGGAGCAGTGTGGACAGCTGTAGATGGAGGGATTGAGGAGCAGTGTGGACAGCTGTAGATGGAGGGATTGAGGAGGAGTGTGGACAGCTGTAGATGGAGGGATTGAGGAGGAGTGTGGACAGCTGTAGATGGACAGATTGAGGAGCAGTGTGGACAGATTGAGGAGCAGTGGGGACAGCTGTAGATGGACAGATTGAGGAGCAGTGGGGACAGCTGTAGATGGACAGATTGAGGAGCAGTGGGGACAGCTGTAGATGGAGGGATTGAGGAGCAGTGTGGACAGCTGTAGATGGACAGATTGAGGAGCAGTGGGGACAGCTGTAGATGGAGGGATTGAGGAGCAGTGTGGACAGCTGTAGATGGAGGGATTGAGGAGCAGTGTGGACAGCTGTAGATGGAGGGATTGAGGAGCAGTGGGGACAGCTGTAGATGGAGGGATTGAGGAGCAGTGGGGACAGCTGTAGATGGAGGGATTGAGGAGCAGTGTGGACAGCTGTAGATGGAGGGATTGAGGAGCAGTGGGGACAGCTGTAGATGGACAGATTGAGGAGCAGTGTGGACAGCTGTAGATGGAGGGATTGAGGAGGAGTGTGGACAGCTGTAGATGGAGGGATTGAGGAGCAGTGGGGACAGCTGTAGATGGACAGATTGAGGAGCAGTGTGGACAGCTGTAGATGGAGGGATTGAGGAGGAGTGTGGACAGCTGTAGATGGAGGGATTGAGGAGCAGTGGGGACAGCTGTAGATGGAGGGATTGAGGAGCAGTGTGGACAGCTGTAGATGGAGGGATTGAGGAGCAGTGTGGACAGCTGTAGATGGAGGGATTGAGGAGCAGTGGGGACAGCTGTAGATGGAGGGATTGAGGAGCAGTTACACTCTTAATAATTTGTGTGTGTGTGTGTGTGTTGTGTAGATCTGTCCCTAGTGAGGTTCATGGGGGCGGAGCTGACCCGAGGATACTTCCTGGAACACAACGAGGCTAAATACACAGAGAGACGAGAGAGGGTCTACACCTGCCTCCGCATCCCCAAAGAACTAGAGAAGGTACACACACACACACACACACACATCACCATTTCAGAACCACACAACACCTTGGTTGAGGTTGTCCCACTCTCTCCTGCTCTTCCTCCTCCTCCTCTTTCTCCTCCCGCTCTTCCTCCTCCCGCTCTTCCTCCTCCCGCTCTTCCTCCTCCTCCTCCCGCTCTTCCTCCTCCCGCTCTTCCTCCTCCCGCTCTTCCTCCCCCTCCTCCCGCTCTTCCTCCCTCCTCCTCTCGCTCTTCCTCCTCCGGGCTCTTCTTCCTCCCCCTACTCCTCCCGCTCTTCCTCCTCTCGCTCTTCCTCCTCCGGGCTCTTCTTCCTCCCCCTACTCCTCCGGGCTCTTCTTCCCCCTCCTCCCGCTCTTCCTCCCCCTACTCCTCCCGCCCTTCCTCTTCCCGCCCTTCCTCCTCCTGCTCTTCCTCCCTCCTCCTGCCCTTCCTCCTCCCGCTCTTCCTCCCCCTTCCTCCTCCTCTTCCCATCCTCTCTCTCCATCCCTTTATTAAATGTCAATTCAAAGGGGCGTTATTGGCATGGGAAACGTGTTGACATTGTCAAGGCAGCTGAAATAGACAGTCAACATAGTGAATCTCTGTCTCTCTGTGTAGTTGATGCTGTTTGGCTTCTTCCTGTGTCTGGATGCCTTCCTGTACGTGTTCACTCTGCTGCCTCTCAGAGTCCTACTGGCCCTCGTCCAACTACTGACCCTGCCCTGCTGTGGTCTGAGGTAACACACCTACACAGCAACTGTCTCTGACCTGTAGAATAGCATTGTGTTATGTATTATTATGTATATGAAACCCTGTTCAACTCATTCCAGGTGAAGCTGGTTGAGAGAATGCCAATGAGTGTGCAAAGCTGTCATCAAGGCAAAGGGTGGCTACTTTGAAGAATCTCAAATATATTGATTTGTTTAACACTTTTTTGGTTACTACATGATTTCATATGTTTTATTTCATAGTTTTGATGTCTTCACTATTATTCTACAATGTAGAAAATAGTAAAAATAAAGAAAAACCCTGGAATGAGTAGGTGTGCCCAACCTTTTGACTGGTAATATGTACACACTGTACATCTACTGTAAAAATGGGACCTGATGCCCCTCTGCTTGCCACTCGGCATTAAGGAGATAGACTGGGGGTCCTGAGATGGACTGGTGTCCTGTCCAGGGTGTGTCCTCTCCTCCACAGGGGGTCTCTACTGTGGGTGGGTGTCCCGGGTGGCGCAGTGGTCTAGGGCACTGCATCGCAGTGCTAGCTGCGCCACCAGAGTCTCTGGGTTCGCGCCCAGGCTCTGTCGCAGCCGGCCGCAACCGGGAGATCCGTGGGGCGACGCACAATTGGCATAGCGTCGTCCGGGTTAGGGAGGGTTTGGCCGGTAGGGATATCCTTGTCTCAGTATGTAACAAAATGTTATAAAATGTATGCACTCTACTGTAAGTCGCTCTGGATAAGAGCGTCTGCTAAATGACTAAAATGTAAATGTAAAAAATGTCTCCTCTCCTCTCCTCCAGGTCTGTGATGTGTTGAAGGGGGTTCATCATGCTAACTCTCCTCTCTCTCCTCTCCACCACAGGGGGTCTCCTCTCCTCTCCTCCAGGTCTGTGATGTGTTGAAGGGGGTTCATCATGCTAACTCTCCTCTCTCTCCTCTCCACCACAGGGGGTCTCCTCTCCTCTCCTCCAGGTCTGTGATGTGTTGAAGGGGGTTCATCATGCTAACTCTCCTCTCTCTCCTCTCCACCACAGGGGGTCTCCTCTCCTCCAGCCAGCCCAGGTCTGTGACGTGTTGAAGGGGCTCATCATGGTCTTGTGTTACGTCATGATGAGCTACGTGGATTACAGCATGATGTACCACCTGATCAGAGGACAGTCTGTCATCAAACTGTATATTATCTACAACATGCTGGAGGTAACACACTGAGACTAGGGCATGATGTACCACCTGATCAGAGGACAGTCTCATCAAACTATATATTATCTACAACATGCTGGAGGTAACACACTGAGACTAGGGCATGATGTACCACCTGATCAGAGGACAGTCTCATCAAACTATATATTATCTACAACATGCTGGAGGTAACACACTGAGACTAGGGCATGATGTACCACCTGATCAGAGGACAGTCTCATCAAACTATATATTATCTACAACATGCTGGAGGTAACACACTGAGACTAGGGCATGATGTACCACCTGATCAGAGGACAGTCTCATCAAACTCTATATTATCTACAACATGCTGGAGGTAACACACTGAGACTAGGGCATGATGTACCACCTGATCAGAGGACAGTCTCATCAAACTCTATATTATCTACAACATGCTGGAGGTAACACACTGAGACTAGGGCATGATGTACCACCTGATCAGAGGACAGTCTCATCAAACTATATATTATCTACAACATGCTGGAGGTAACACACTGAGACTAGGGCATGATGTACCACCTGATCAGAGGACAGTCTCATCAAACTCTATATTATCTACAACATGCTGGAGGTAACACACTGAGACTAGGGCATGATGTACCACCTGATCAGAGGACAGTCTCATCAAACTATATATTATCTACAACATGCTGGAGGTAACACACTGAGACTAGGGCATGATGTACCACCTGATCAGAGGACAGTCTCATCAAACTATATATTATCTACAACATGCTGGAGGTAACACACTGAGACTAGGGCATGATGTACCACCTGATCAGAGGACAGTCTCATCAAACTATATATTATCTACAACATGCTGGAGGTAACACACTGAGACTAGGGCATGATGTACCACCTGATCAGAGGACAGTCTCATCAAACTATATATTATCTACAACATGCTGGAGGTAACACACTGAGACTAGGGCATGATGTACCACCTGATCAGAGGACAGTCTCATCAAACTCTATATTATACCTGTACCTACAGCTTTTAATACCTCACCTGTACCTACAGCTTTTAATACCTCACCTGTACCTGCAGCTTTTAATACCTCACCTGTACCTGCAGCTTTTAATACCTCACCTGTACCTGCAGCTTTTCATACCTCACCTGTACCTGCAGCTTTTAATACCTCACCTGTACCTGCAGCTTTTCATACCTCACCTGTACCTGCATCTTTTCATACCTCACCTGTACCTGCAGCTTTTAATACCTCACCTGTACCTGCAGCTTTTCATACCTCACCTGTACCTGCAGCTTTTAATACCTCACCTGTACCTGCAGCTTTTAATACCTCACCTGTACCTGCAGTTTTTAATACCTCACCTGTACCTGCAGCTTTCATACCTCACCTGTACCTGCAGCTTTTAATACCTCACCTGTACCTGCAGCTTTTAATACCTCACCTGTACCTGCAGCTTTCATACCTCACCTGTACCTGCAGCTTTTAATACCTCACCTGTACCTGCAGCTTTTAATACCTCACCTGCACCTGCAGCTTTTAATACCTCACCTGCACCTGCAGCTTTTAATACCTCACCTGTACCTGCGTCTTTTAATACCTCACCTGTACCTACAGCTTTTAATACCTCACCTGTACCTACAGCTTTTCATACCTCACCTGTACCTGCAGCTTTTAATACCTCACCTGTACCTGCAGCTTTTAATACCTCACCTGTACCTGCAGCTTTCATACCTCACCTGTACCTGCAGCTTTTAATACCTCACCTGTACCTGCAGCTTTTAATACCTCACCTGCACCTGCAGCTTTTAATACCTCACCTGCACCTGCAGCTTTTAATACCTCTCCTGTACCTGCGTCTTTTAATACCTCACCTGTACCTACAGCTTTTAATACCTCACCTGTACCTACAGCTTTTCATACCTCACCTGTACCTGCAGCTTTTAATACCTCACCTGTACCTGCAGCTTTTAATACCTCACCTGTACCTGCAGCTTTTCATACCTCACCTGTACCTACAGCTTTTCATACCTCACCTACAGCTTTTCATACCTCACCTGTACCTGCAGCTTTTAATACCTCACCTGCAGCTTTTCATACCTCACCTGTACCTGCAGCTTTTAATACCTCACCTGTACCTGCAGCTTTTCATACCTCACCTGTACCTGCAGCTTTTAATACCTCACCTGTACCTGCAGCTTTTAATACCTCACCTGTACCTGCAGCTTGTAATACCTCACCTGTACCTGCAGCTTGTAATACCTCACCTGTACCTGCAGCTTTTAATACCTCACCTGTACCTGCAGCTTTTAATACCTCACCTGTACCTGCAGTTTTTAATACCTCACCTGTACCTGCAGCTTTTAATACCTCACCTGTACCTGCATCTTTTCATACCTCACCTGTACCTGCAGCTTTTAATACCTCACCTGTACCTACAGCTTTTAATACCTCACCTGTACCTACAGCTTTTAATACCTCAGCTGTACCTGCAGCTTTTAATACCTCACCTGTACCTGCAGTTTTTAATACCTCACCTGTACCTGCATCTTTTAATACCTCACCTGCAGCTTTTAATACCTCACCTTTACCTGCATCTTTTAATACCTCACCTACAGCTTTTAATACCTCACCTGTACCTGCAGCTTTTAATACCTCACCTGTACCTGCAGCTTTTAATACCTCACCTGTACCTGCAGCTTGTAATACCTCACCTGTACCTGCAGCTTTTAATACCTCACCTGTACCTGCAGCTTTTAATACCTCACCTGTACCTGCAGTTTTTAATACCTCACCTGTACCTGCAGCTTTTAATACCTCACCTGCACCTGCAGCTTTTAATACCTCACCTGTACCTGCATCTTTTCATACCTCACCTGTACCTGCAGCTTTTAATACCTCACCTGTACCTGCAGCTTTTACTACCTCACCTGTACCTACAGCTTTTAATACCTCACCTGTACCTACAGCTTTTAATACCTCAGCTGTACCTGCAGCTTTTAATACCTCACCTGTACCTGCAGTTTTTAATACCTCACCTGTACCTGCATCTTTTAATACCTCACCTGCAGCTTTTAATACCTCACCTGTACCTGCAGCTTTTAATACCTCACCTGTACCTGCAGTTTTTAATACCTCACCTGTACCTGCATCTTTTAATACCTCACCTGCAGCTTTTAATACCTCACCTTTACCTGCATCTTTTAATACCTCACCTACAGCTTTTAATACCTCACCTGTACCTGCAGCTTTTAATACCTCACCTGTACCTGCAGCTTGTAATACCTCACCTGTACCTGCAGCTTTTAATACCTCACCTGTACCTGCAGCTTTTAATACCTCACCTGTACCTGCAGTTTTTAATACCTCACCTGTACCTGCAGCTTTTAATACCTCACCTGCACCTGCAGCTTTTAATACCTCACCTGTACCTGCATCTTTTCATACCTCACCTGTACCTGCAGCTTTTAATACCTCACCTGTACCTGCAGCTTTTAATACCTCACCTGTACCTACAGCTTTTAATACCTCACCTGTACCTACAGCTTTTAATACCTCAGCTGTACCTGCAGCTTTTAATACCTCACCTGTACCTGCAGTTTTTAATACCTCACCTGTACCTGCATCTTTTAATACCTCACCTGCAGCTTTTAATACCTCACCTGTACCTGCAGCTTTTCATACCTCACCTGTACCTGCAGCTTTTCATACCTCACCTGTACCTGCAGCTTTTAATACCTCACCTGTACCTGCAGCTTTTCATACCTCACCTGTACCTGCAGCTTTTAATACCTCACCTGTACCTGCAGCTTTTAATACCTCACCTGTACCTGCAGCTTTTAATACCTCACCTGTACCTGCAGCTTTTAATACCTCACCTGTACCTGCAGCTTTCATACCTCACCTGTACCTGCAGCTTTTAATACCTCACCTGTACCTGCAGCTTTTAATACCTCACCTGCACCTGCAGCTTTTAATACCTCACCTGTACCTGCAGCTTTTAATACCTCACCTGCACCTGCAGCTTTTCATACCTCACCTGTACATGCAGCTTTTCATACCTCACCTGTACCTGCAGCTTTTCATACCTCACCTGTACCTGCAGCTTTTAATACCTCACTTGTACCTGCAGCTTTTAATAGCTCACCTGTACCTGCAGCTTTTCATACCTCACCTGTACCTACAGCTTTTCATACCTCACCTACAGCTTTTCATACCTCACCTGTACCTGCAGCTTTTAATACCTCACCTGCAGCTTTTCATACCTCACCTGTACCTGCAGCTTTTCATACCTCACCTGTACCTGCATCTTTTAATACCTCACCTGTACCTGCAGCTTTTAATACCTCACCTGTACCTGCAGCTTTTAATACCTCACCTGTACCTACAGCTTTTAATACCTCACCTGTACCTGCAGCTTTTAATACCTCACCTGTACCTGCAGCTTTTAATACCTCACCTGTACCTGCAGCTTTTCATACCTCACCTGTACCTGCATCTTTTCATACCTCACCTGTACCTGCAGCTTTTAATACCTCACCTGTACCTGCAGCTTTTCATACCTCACCTGTACCTGCAGCTTTTAATACCTCACCTGTACCTGCAGCTTTTAATACCTCACCTGTACCTGCAGTTTTTAATACCTCACCTGTACCTGCAGCTTTCATACCTCACCTGTACCTGCGTCTTTTAATACCTCACCTGTACCTACAGCTTTTAATACCTCACCTGTACCTACAGCTTTTCATACCTCACCTGTACCTGCAGCTTTTAATACCTCACCTGTACCTGCAGCTTTTAATACCTCACCTGTACCTGCAGCTTTCATACCTCACCTGTACCTGCAGCTTTTAATACCTCACCTGTACCTGCAGCTTTTAATACCTCACCTGCACCTGCAGCTTTTAATACCTCACCTGCACCTGCAGCTTTTAATACCTCACCTGTACCTGCGTCTTTTAATACCTCACCTGTACCTACAGCTTTTAATACCTCACCTGTACCTACAGCTTTTCATACCTCACCTGTACCTACAGCTTTTCATACCTCACCTGTACCTGCAGCTTTTAATACCTCACCTGTACCTGCAGCTTTTAATACCTCACCTGTACCTGCAGCTTTTCATACCTCACCTGTACCTACAGCTTTTCATACCTCACCTGTACCTGCAGCTTTTAATACCTCACCTGTACCTGCAGCTTTTAATACCTCACCTGTACCTGCAGCTTTTCATACCTCACCTGTACCTGCAGCTTTTAATACCTCACCTGTACCTGCAGCTTTTAATACCTCACCTGTACCTGCAGCTTGTAATACCTCACCTGTACCTGCAGCTTGTAATACCTCACCTGTACCTGCAGCTTTTAATACCTCACCTGTACCTGCAGCTTTTAATACCTCACCTGTACCTGCAGCTTTTAATACCTCACCTGTACCTGCAGTTTTTAATACCTCACCTGTACCTGCAGCTTTTCATACCTCACCTGTACCTGCAGCTTTTAATACCTCACCTGTACCTACAGCTTTTAATACCTCACCTGTACCTACAGCTTTTAATACCTCAGCTGTACCTGCAGCTTTTAATACCTCACCTGTACCTGCAGTTTTTAATACCTCACCTGTACCTGCATCTTTTAATACCTCACCTGCAGCTTTTAATACCTCACCTTTACCTGCATCTTTTAATACCTCACCTACAGCTTTTAATACCTAACCTGTACCTGCAGCTTTTAATACCTCACCTGTACCTGCAGCTTTTAATACCTCACCTGTACCTGCAGCTTGTAATACCTCACCTGTACCTGCAGCTTTTAATACCTCACCTGTACCTGCAGCTTTTAATACCTCACCTGTACCTGCAGTTTTTAATACCTCACCTGTACCTGCAGCTTTTAATACCTCACCTGCACCTGCAGCTTTTAATACCTCACCTGTACCTGCATCTTTTCATACCTCACCTGTACCTGCAGCTTTTAATACCTCACCTGTACCTACAGCTTTTAATACCTCACCTGTACCTACAGCTTTTAATACCTCAGCTGTACCTGCAGCTTTTAATACCTCACCTGTACCTGCAGTTTTTAATACCTCACCTGTACCTGCATCTTTTAATACCTCACCTGCAGCTTTTAATACCTCACCTGTACCTGCAGCTTTTAATACCTCACCTGTACCTGCAGCTTTTAATACCTCACCTGTACCTGCAGTTTTTAATACCTCACCTGTACCTGCAGCTTTTAATACCTCACCTGCACCTGCAGCTTTTAATACCTCACCTGTACCTGCATCTTTTCATACCTCACCTGTACCTGCAGCTTTTAATACCTCACCTGTACCTACAGCTTTTAATACCTCACCTGTACCTACAGCTTTTAATACCTCAGCTGTACCTGCAGCTTTTAATACCTCACCTGTACCTGCAGTTTTTAATACCTCACCTGTACCTGCATCTTTTAATACCTCACCTGCAGCTTTTAATACCTCACCTGTACCTGCAGCTTTTCATACCTCACCTGTACCTGCATCTTTTCATACCTCACCTGTACCTGCAGCTTTTAATACCTCACCTGTACCTGCAGCTTTTCATACCTCACCTGTACCTGCAGCTTTTAATACCTCACCTGTACCTGCAGCTTTTAATACCTCACCTGTACCTGCAGCTTTTAATACCTCACCTGTACCTGCAGCTTTTAATACCTCACCTGTACCTGCAGCTTTCATACCTCACCTGTACCTGCAGCTTTTAATACCTCACCTGTACCTGCAGCTTTTAATACCTCACCTGCACCTGCAGCTTTTAATACCTCACCTGTACCTGCAGCTTTTAATACCTCACCTGCACCTGCAGCTTTTCATACCTCACCTGTACATGCAGCTTTTCATACCTCACCTGTACCTGCAGCTTTTCATACCTCACCTGTACCTGCAGCTTTTAATACCTCACTTGTACCTGCAGCTTTTAATAGCTCACCTGTACCTGCAGCTTTTCATACCTCACCTGTACCTACAGCTTTTCATACCTCACCTACAGCTTTTCATACCTCACCTGTACCTGCAGCTTTTAATACCTCACCTGCAGCTTTTCATACCTCACCTGTACCTGCAGCTTTTCATACCTCACCTGTACCTGCATCTTTTAATACCTCACCTGTACCTGCAGCTTTTAATACCTCACCTGTACCTGCAGCTTTTAATACCTCACCTGTACCTACAGCTTTTAATACCTCGCCTGTACCTGCAGCTTTTAATACCTCACCTGTACCTGCAGCTTTTAATACCTCACCTGTACCTGCAGCTTTTCATACCTCACCTGTACCTGCATCTTTTCATACCTCACCTGTACCTGCAGCTTTTAATACCTCACCTGTACCTGCAGCTTTTCATACCTCACCTGTACCTGCAGCTTTTAATACCTCACCTGTACCTGCAGCTTTTAATACCTCACCTGTACCTGCAGCTTTCATACCTCACCTGTACCTGCGTCTTTTAATACCTCACCTGTACCTACAGCTTTTAATACCTCACCTGTACCTACAGCTTTTCATACCTCACCTGTACCTGCAGCTTTTAATACCTCACCTGTACCTGCAGCTTTTAATACCTCACCTGTACCTGCAGCTTTCATACCTCACCTGTACCTGCAGCTTTTAATACCTCACCTGTACCTGCAGCTTTTAATACCTCACCTGCACCTGCAGCTTTTAATACCTCACCTGTACCTGCAGCTTTTAATACCTCACCTGTACCTGCGTCTTTTAATACCTCACCTGTACCTACAGCTTTTAATACCTCACCTGTACCTACAGCTTTTCATACCTCACCTGTACCTGCAGCTTTTAATACCTCACCTGTACCTGCAGCTTTTAATACCTCACCTGTACCTGCAGCTTTTCATACCTCACCTGTACCTACAGCTTTTCATACCTCACCTACAGCTTTTCATACCTCACCTGTACCTGCAGCTTTTAATACCTCACCTGCAGCTTTTCATACCTCACCTGTACCTGCAGCTTTTAATACCTCACCTGTACCTGCAGCTTTTAATACCTCACCTGCACCTGCAGCTTTTAATACCTCACCTGTACCTGCAGCTTTTAATACCTCACCTGCACCTGCAGCTTTTCATACCTCACCTGTACATGCAGCTTTTCATACCTCACCTGTACCTGCAGCTTTTCATACCTCACCTGTACCTGCAGCTTTTAATACCTCACTTGTACCTGCAGCTTTTAATAGCTCACCTGTACCTGCAGCTTTTCATACCTCACCTGTACCTACAGCTTTTCATACCTCACCTACAGCTTTTCATACCTCACCTGTACCTGCAGCTTTTAATACCTCACCTGCAGCTTTTCATACCTCACCTGTACCTGCAGCTTTTCATACCTCACCTGTACCTGCATCTTTTAATACCTCACCTGTACCTGCAGCTTTTAATACCTCACCTGTACCTGCAGCTTTTAATACCTCACCTGTACCTACAGCTTTTAATACCTCACCTGTACCTGCAGCTTTTAATACCTCACCTGTACCTGCAGCTTTTCATACCTCACCTGTACCTGCATCTTTTCATACCTCACCTGTACCTGCAGCTTTTAATACCTCACCTGTACCTGCAGCTTTTAATACCTCACCTGTACCTGCAGCTTTTAATACCTCACCTGTACCTGCAGTTTTTAATACCTCACCTGTACCTGCAGCTTTCATACCTCACCTGTACCTGCGTCTTTTAATACCTCACCTGTACCTACAGCTTTTAATACCTCACCTGTACCTACAGCTTTTCATACCTCACCTGTACCTGCAGCTTTTAATACCTCACCTGTACCTGCAGCTTTTAATACCTCACCTGTACCTGCAGCTTTTCATACCTCACCTGTACCTGCAGCTTTTAATACCTCACCTGTACCTGCAGCTTTTAATACCTCACCTGTACCTGCAGTTTTTAATACCTCACCTGTACCTGCAGCTTTCATACCTCACCTGTACCTGCAGCTTTTCATACCTCACCTGTACCTGCAGCTTTTAATACCTCACCTGTACCTACAGCTTTTAATACCTCACCTGTACCTACAGCTTTTAATACCTCACCTGTACCTGCAGCTTTTAATACCTCACCTGTACCTGCAGTTTTTAATACCTCACCTGTACCTGCATCTTTTAATACCTCACCTGCAGCTTTTAATACCTCACCTGTACCTGCAGCTTTTCATACCTCACCTGTACCTGCATCTTTTCATACCTCACCTGTACCTGCAGCTTTTAATACCTCACCTGTACCTGCATCTTTTCATACCTCACCTGTACCTGCAGCTTTTAATACCTCACCTGTACCTGCAGCTTTTCATACCTCACCTGTACCTGCAGTTTTTAATACCTCACCTGTACCTGCATCTTTTAATACCTCACCTGCAGCTTTTAATACCTCACCTGTACCTGCAGCTTTTCATACCTCACCTGTACCTGCATCTTTTCATACCTCACCTGTACCTGCAGCTTTTAATACCTCACCTGTACCTGCAGCTTTTCATACCTCACCTGTACCTGCAGCTTTTCATACCTCACCTGTACCTGCAGCTTTTAATACCTCACCTGTACCTGCAGCTTTTAATACCTCACCTGTACCTGCAGCTTTTAATACCTCACCTGTACCTGCAGCTTTCATACCTCACCTGTACCTGCAGCTTTTAATACCTCACCTGTACCTGCAGCTTTTAATACCTCACCTGCACCTGCAGCTTTTAATACCTCACCTGTACCTGCAGCTTTTAATACCTCACCTGCACCTGCAGCTTTTCATACCTCACCTGTACATGCAGCTTTTCATACCTCACCTGTACCTGCAGCTTTTCATACCTCACCTGTACCTGCAGCTTTTAATACCTCACTTGTACCTGCAGCTTTTAATAGCTCACCTGTACCTGCAGCTTTTCATACCTCACCTGTACCTACAGCTTTTCATACCTCACCTACAGCTTTTCATACCTCACCTGTACCTGCAGCTTTTAATACCTCACCTGCAGCTTTTCATACCTCACCTGTACCTGCAGCTTTTCATACCTCACCTGTACCTGCATCTTTTAATACCTCACCTGTACCTGCAGCTTTTAATACCTCACCTGTACCTGCAGCTTTTAATACCTCACCTGTACCTACAGCTTTTAATACCTCACCTGTACCTGCAGCTTTTAATACCTCACCTGTACCTGCAGCTTTTAATACCTCACCTGTACCTGCAGCTTTTCATACCTCACCTGTACCTGCATCTTTTCATACCTCACCTGTACCTGCAGCTTTTAATACCTCACCTGTACCTGCAGCTTTTCATACCTCACCTGTACCTGCAGCTTTTAATACCTCACCTGTACCTGCAGCTTTTAATACCTCACCTGTACCTGCAGTTTTTAATACCTCACCTGTACCTGCAGCTTTCATACCTCACCTGTACCTGCAGCTTTTAATACCTCACCTGTACCTGCAGCTTTTAATACCTCACCTGTACCTGCAGCTTTCATACCTCACCTGTACCTGCAGCTTTTAATACCTCACCTGTACCTGCAGCTTTTAATACCTCACCTGCACCTGCAGCTTTTAATACCTCACCTGCACCTGCAGCTTTTAATACCTCACCTGTACCTACAGCTTTTAATACCTCACCTGTACCTACAGCTTTTCATACCTCACCTGTACCTGCAGCTTTTAATACCTCACCTGTACCTGCAGCTTTTAATACCTCACCTGTACCTGCAGCTTTTCATACCTCACCTGTGCCTACAGCTTTTCATACCTCACCTACAGCTTTTCATACCTCACCTGTACCTGCAGCTTTTAATACCTCACCTGCAGCTTTTCATACCTTACCTGTACCTGCAGCTTTTCATACCTCACCTGTACCTGCAGCTTTTCATACCTCACCTGTACCTGCATCTTTTAATACCTCACTTGTACCTGCAGCTTTTAATAGCTCACCTGTACCTGCAGCTTTTCATACCTCACCTGTACCTACAGCTTTTCATACCTCACCTACAGCTTTTCATACCTCACCTGTACCTGCAGCTTTTAATACCTCACCTGCAGCTTTTCATACCTCACCTGTACCTGCAGCTTTTCATACCTCACCTGTACCTGCAGCTTTTCATACCTCACCTGTACCTGCAGCTTTTAATACCTCACCTGTACCTGCAGCTTTTAATACCTCACCTGTACCTGCAGCTTTTCATACCTCACCTGTACCTGCAGCTTTTAATACCTCACCTGTACCTGCAGCTTTTAATACCTCACCTGTACCTGCAGCTTTTAATACCTCACCTGTACCTGCAGCTTGTAATACCTCACCTGTACCTGCAGCTTTTAATACCTCACCTGTACCTGCAGCTTTTAATACCTCACCTGTACCTGCAGTTTTTAATACCTCACCTGTACCTGCAGCTTTTAATACCTCACCTGCACCTGCAGCTTTTAATACCTCACCTGTACCTGCATCTTTTCATACCTCACCTGTACCTGCAGCTTTTAATACCTCACCTGTACCTACAGCTTTTAATACCTCACCTGTACCTACAGCTTTTAATACCTCAGCTGTACATGCAGCTTTTAATACCTCACCTGTACCTGCAGTTTTTAATACCTCACCTGTACCTGCATCTTTTAATACCTCACCTGCAGCTTTTAATACCTCACCTGTACCTGCATCTTTTAATATCTCACCTACAGCTTTTAATACCTCACCTGTACCTGCAGCTTTTAATACCTCACCTGTACCTGCAGCTTGTAATACCTCACCTGTACCTGCAGCTTTTAATACCTCACCTGTACCTGCAGCTTTTAATACCTCACCTGTACCTGCAGTTTTTAATACCTCACCTGTACCTGCAGCTTTTAATACCTCACCTGCACCTGCAGCTTTTAATACCTCACCTGTACCTGCATCTTTTCATACCTCACCTGTACCTGCAGCTTTTAATACCTCACCTGTACCTACAGCTTTCATACCTCACCTGTACCTGCAGCTTTTCATACCTCACCTGTACCTACAGCTTTTCATACCTCACCTACAGCTTTTCATACCTCACCTGTACCTGCAGCTTTTAATACCTCACCTGCAGCTTTTCATACCTCACCTGTACCTGCAGCTTTTCATACCTCACCTGTACCTGCAGCTTTTCATACCTCACCTGTACCTGCATCTTTTAATACCTCACTTGTACCTGCAGCTTTTAATAGCTCACCTGTACCTGCAGCTTTTCATACCTCACCTGTACCTACAGCTTTTCATACCTCACCTACAGCTTTTCATACCTCACCTGTACCTGCAGCTTTTCATACCTCACCTGTACCTACAGCTTTTCATACCTCACCTACAGCTTTTCATACCTCACCTGTACCTGCAGCTTTTAATACCTCACCTGCAGCTTTTCATACCTCACCTGTACCTGCAGCTTTTCATACCTCACCTGTACCTGCAGCTTTTCATACCTCACCTGTACCTGCATCTTTTAATACCTCACTTGTACCTGCAGCTTTTAATAGCTCACCTGTACCTGCAGCTTTTCATACCTCACCTGTACCTACATCTTTTAATACCTCACTTGTACCTGCAGCTTTTAATAGCTCACCTGTACCTGCAGCTTTTCATACCTCACCTGTACCTACAGCTTTTCATACCTCACCTACAGCTTTTAATACCTCACCTGTACCTACAGCTTTTCATACCTCACCTACAGCTTTTCATACCTCACCTGTACCTGCAGCTTTTAATACCTCACCTGCAGCTTTTCATACCTCACCTGTACCTGCAGCTTTTCATACCTCACCTGTACCTGCAGCTTTTCATACCTCACCTGTACCTGCATCTTTTAATACCTCACTTGTACCTGCAGCTTTTAATACCTCACCTGTACCTGTAGCTTTTAATACCTCACCTGTACCTACAGCTTTTAATACCTCAGCTGTACCTGCAGCTTTTAATACCTCACCTGTACCTGCAGCTTTTAATACCTCACCTGTACCTGCATCTTTTAATACCTCACCTGCAGCTTTTAATACCTCACCTGTACCTGCAGCTTTTCATACCTCACCTGTACCTGCATCTTTTCATACCTCACCTGTACCTGCAGCTTTTAATACCTCACCTGTACCTGCATCTTTTCATACCTCACCTGTACCTGCAGCTTTTAATACCTCACCTGTACCTGCAGCTTTTCATACCTCACCTGTACCTGCAGCTTTTAATACCTCACCTGTACCTGCAGCTTTTAATACCTCACCTGTACCTGCAGCTTTTAATACCTCACCTGTACCTGCAGCTTTTAATACCTCACCTGTACCTGCAGCTTTTAATACCTCACCTGTACCTGCAGCTTTTAATACCTCACCTGTACCTGCAGCTTTTAATACCTCACCTGCACCTGCAGCTTTTAATACCTCACCTGCACCTGCAGCTTTTCATACCTCACCTGTACATGCAGCTTTTCATACCTCACCTGTACCTGCAGCTTTTCATACCTCACCTGTACCTGCAGCTTTTAATACCTCACCTGTACCTGCAGCTTTTAATACCTCACCTGTACCTGCAGTTTTTAATACCTCACCTGCACCTGCAGCTTTTAATACCTCACCTGCACCTGCAGCTTTTAATACCTCACCTGTACCTGCATCTTTTCATACCTCACCTGTACCTGCAGCTTTTAATACCTCACCTGTACCTACAGCTTTTAATACCTCACCTGTACCTACAGCTTTTAATACCTCAGCTGTACCTGCAGCTTTTAATACCTCAGCTGTACCTGCAGCTTTTAATACCTCAGCTGTACCTGCAGCTTTTAATACCTCACCTGCAGCTTTTAATACCTCACCTGCAGCTTTTAATACCTCACCTGTACCTGCAGCTTTTCATACCTCACCTGTACCTGCATCTTTTCATACCTCACCTGTACCTGCAGCTTTTCATACCTCACCTGTACCTGCAGCTTTTAATACCTCACCTGTACCTGCAGCTTTTAATACCTCACCTGTACCTGCAGCTTTTAATACCTCACCTGTACCTGCAGCTTTTAATACCTCACCTGTACCTGCAGCTTTTAATACCTCACCTGTACCTGCAGCTTTTAATACCTCACCTGCACCTGCAGCTTTTCATACCTCACCTGTACATGCAGCTTTTCATACCTCACCTGTACCTGCAGCTTTTCATACCTCACCTGTACCTGCAGCTTTTAATACCTCACTTGTACCTGCAGCTTTTAATAGCTCACCTGTACCTGCAGCTTTTCATACCTCACCTGTACCTACAGCTTTTCATACCTCACCTACAGCTTTTCATACCTCACCTGTACCTGCAGCTTTTAATACCTCACCTGCAGCTTTTCATACCTCACCTGTACCTGCAGCTTTTCATACCTCACCTGTACCTGCATCTTTTAATACCTCACCTGTACCTGCAGCTTTTAATACCTCACCTGTACCTGCAGCTTTTAATACCTCACCTGTACCTGCAGCTTTTAATACCTCACCTGTACCTGCAGCTTTTAATACCTCACCTGTACCTGCAGCTTTTAATACCTCACCTGTACCTGCATCTTTTCATACCTCACCTGTACCTGCAGCTTTTAATACCTCACCTGTACCTACAGCTTTTAATACCTCACCTGTACCTACAGCTTTTAATACCTCAGCTGTACCTGCAGCTTTTAATACCTCAGCTGTACCTGCAGCTTTTAATACCTCACCTGTACCTGCAGCTTTTAATACCTCACCTGTACCTGCAGCTTTTAATACCTCACCTGCAGCTTTTAATACCTCACCTGTACCTGCAGCTTTTCATACCTCACCTGTACCTGCATCTTTTCATACCTCACCTGTACCTGCAGCTTTTAATACCTCACCTGTACCTGCAGCTTTTCATACCTCACCTGTACCTGCAGCTTTTAATACCTCACCTGTACCTGCAGCTTTTAATACCTCACCTGTACCTGCAGCTTTTAATACCTCACCTGTACCTGCAGCTTTTAATACCTCACCTGTACCTGCAGCTTTTAATACCTCACCTGTACCTGCAGCTTTTAATACCTCACCTGTACCTGCAGCTTTTAATACCTCACCTGCACCTGCAGCTTTTCATACCTCACCTGTACATGCAGCTTTTCATACCTCACCTGTACCTGCAGCTTTTCATACCTCACCTGTACCTGCAGCTTTTAATACCTCACTTGTACCTGCAGCTTTTAATAGCTCACCTGTACCTGCAGCTTTTCATACCTCACCTGTACCTACAGCTTTTCATACCTCACCTACAGCTTTTCATACCTCACCTGTACCTGCAGCTTTTAATACCTCACCTGCAGCTTTTCATACCTCACCTGTACCTGCAGCTTTTCATACCTCACCTGTACCTGCATCTTTTAATACCTCACCTGTACCTGCAGCTTTTAATACCTCACCTGTACCTGCAGCTTTTAATACCTCACCTGTACCTGCAGCTTTTAATACCTCACCTGTACCTGCAGCTTTTAATACCTCACCTGTACCTGCAGCTTTTAATACCTCACCTGTACCTGCAGCTTTTAATACCTCACCTGTACCTGCAGCTTTTCATACCTCACCTGTACCTGCAGCTTTTAATACCTCACCTGTACCTGCAGCTTTTAATACCTCACCTGTACCTGCAGCTTTTAATACCTCACCTGTACCTGCAGCTTGTAATACCTCACCTGTACCTGCAGCTTTTAATACCTCACCTGTACCTGCAGCTTTTAATACCTCACCTGTACCTGCAGTTTTTAATACCTCACCTGTACCTGCAGCTTTTAATACCTCACCTGCACCTGCAGCTTTTCATACCTCACCTGTACCTGCAGCTTTTAATACCTCACCTGTACCTACAGCTTTTAATACCTCACCTGTACCTACAGCTTTTAATACCTCAGCTGTACCTGCAGCTTTTAATACCTCACCTGTACCTGCAGTTTTTAATACCTCACCTGTACCTGCATCTTTTAATACCTCACCTGCAGCTTTTAATACCTCACCTGTACCTGCAGCTTTTCATACCTCACCTGTACCTGCAGCTTTTCATACCTCACCTGTACCTGCAGCTTTTAATACCTCACCTGTACCTGCAGCTTTTCATACCTCACCTGTACCTGCAGCTTTTCATACCTCACCTGTACCTGCAGCTTTTCATACCTCACCTGTACCTGTAGCTTTTAATACCTCACCTGTACCTGCAGCTTTTAATACCTCACCTGTACCTGCAGCTTTTAATACCTCACCTGTACCTGCAGCTTTTAATACCTCACCTGCACCTGCAGCTTTTAATACCTCACCTGTACCTGCAGCTTTTAATACCTCACCTGTACCTGCAGCTTTTAATACCTCACCTGTACCTGCAGCTTTTAATACCTCACCTGTACCTGCAGCTTTTAATACCTCACCTGTACCTGCAGCTTTTCATACCTCACCTGCACCTGCAGCTTTTCATACCTCACCTGCACCTGCAGCTTTTCATACCTCACCTGCACCTGCAGCTTTTCATACCTCACCTGTACCTGCAGCTTTTCATACCTCACCTGTACATGCAGCTTTTAATACCTCACCTGTACCTGCAGCTTTTAATACCTCACCTGTACCTGCAGCTTTTAATACCTCACCTGTACCTGCAGCTTTTAATACCTCACCTGTACCTGCAGCTTTTAATACCTCACCTGTACCTGCAGCTTTTAATACCTCACCTGTACCTGCAGCTTTTCATACCTCACCTGTACCTGCAGCTTTTCATACCTCACCTGTACCTACAGCTTTTCATACCTCACCTACAGCTTTTCATACCTCACCTGTACCTGCAGCTTTTAATACCTCACCTGCAGCTTTTCATACCTCACCTGTACCTGCAGCTTTTCATACCTCACCTGTACCTGCAGCTTTTCATACCTCACCTGTACCTACAGCTTTTCATACCTCACCTACAGCTTTTCATACCTCACCTGTACCTGCAGCTTTTAATACCTCACCTGCAGCTTTTCATACCTCACCTGTACCTGCAGCTTTTAATACCTCACCTGTACCTGCAGCTTTTCATACCTCACCTGTACCTGCAGCTTTTAATACCTCACCTGTACCTGCAGCTTTTAATACCTCACCTGTACCTGCAGCTTTTAATACCTCACCTGTACCTGCAGCTTTTCATACCTCACCTGTACCTGCATCTTTTCATACCTCACCTGTACCTGCAGCTTTTAATACCTCACCTGTACCTGCAGCTTTTAATACCTCACCTGTACCTGCAGCTTTTCATACCTCACCTGCACCTGCAGCTTTTAATACCTCACCTGCACCTGCAGTTTTTAATACCTCACCTGTACCTACAGCTTTTCATACCTCACCTACAGCTTTTCATACCTCACCTGTACCTGCAGCTTTTAATACCTCACCTGCAGCTTTTCATACCTCACCTGTACCTGCAGCTTTTAATACCTCACCTGTACCTGCAGCTTTTCATACCTCACCTGTACCTGCAGCTTTTAATACCTCACCTGTACCTGCAGCTTTTAATACCTCACCTGTACCTGCAGCTTTTAATACCTCACCTGTACCTGCAGCTTTTCATACCTCACCTGTACCTGCAGCTTTTAATACCTCACCTGTACCTGCAGCTTTTCATACCTCACCTGCACCTGCAGCTTTACACTGAGACACACACACAACCGACTAACCGCGTGTGTGTGTGTGTGTGTGTGTGTGTGTGTGTGTGTGTTCCCTGCAGGTAGACTAACTGTGTGTGGGTGGGTGTGGTGTGTGTGTGTGTGTGTGGGTGTGTGTGTGTGTGTTCCCTGCAGGTAGACTAACCGTGAGTGTGTGTGTGTTTCCTGCAGGTAGACTAACCGTGTGTGTGTGTGTGTGTGTGTGTGTGTGTGTGTGTGTGTTCCCTGCAGGTAGCAGACAGGTTGTTCTCTTCGTTTGGGCAGGACATTCTGGACGCTCTCTACTGGACCGCTACAGAACCGAAAGAGAAGAAGAGAGCTCACATAGGAGTTGTACCTCACTTCCTCATGGCTGTTCTATATGTCTGTATCCTTACTTACTGAACCTAAAGAGACGGTATAGGAGTTGTACCTCACTTCCTGTCTGTATCCTTACCTATTGAACCTAAAGAGAGACTGTATAGGAGTTGTACCTCACTTCCTGTCTGTATCCTTACCTATTGAACCTAAAGAGAGACTGTATAGGAGTTGTACCTCACTTCCTGTCTGTATCCTTACCTACTGAACCTAAAGAGACGGTATAGGAGTTGTACCTCACTTCCTGTCTGTATCCTTACTTACTGAACCTAAAGAGACTATAGGAGTTGTACCTCACTTCCTGTCTGTATCCTTACTTACTGAACCTAAAGAGACTATAGGAGTTGTACCTCACTTCCTGTCTGTATCATTACCTACTGAACCTAAAGAGACTGTATAGGAGTTGTACCTCACTTCCTGTCTGTATCCTTACCTACTGAACCTAAAGAGACGGTATAGGAGTTGTACCTCACTTCCTGTCTGTATCCTTACCTACTGAACCTAAAGAGAAGAAGAGAGCTCACATAGGAGTTGTACCTCACTTCCTGTCTGTATCCTTACTTACTCAACCTAAAGAGACGGTATAGGAGTTGTAGCTCACTTCCTGTCTGTATCCTTACCTACTGAACCTAAAGAGACTGTATAGGAGTTGTACCTCTTTTCCTGTCTGTATCCTTACTTACTAAACCTAAAGAGACGGTATAGGAGTTGTACCTCACTTCCTGTCTGTATCCTTACTTACTGAACCTAAAGAGAGACGGTATAGGAGTTGTAGCTCACTTCCTGTCTGTATCCTTACTTAATGAACCTAAAGAGACGGTATAGGAGTTGTAGCTCACTTCCTGTCTGTATCCTTACTTACTGAACCTAAAGAGAAGGTATAGGAGTTGTACCTCACTTCCTGTCTGTATCCTTACCTACTGAACCTAAAGAGACGGTATAGGAGTTGTACCTCACTTCCTGTCTGTATCCTTACCTACTGAACCTAAAGAGACGGTATAGGAGTTGTTCCTCACTTCCTGTCTGTATCCTTACCTACTGAACCTAAAGAGACGGTATAGGAGTTGTACCTCACTTCCTGTCTGTATCCTTACCTACTGAACCTAAAGAGACGGTATAGGAGTTGTTCCTCACTTCCTGTCTGTATCCTTACTTACTGAACCGAAAGGTAGACGGTATAGGAGTTGTAGCTCACTTCCTGTCTGTATCCTTACCTACTGAACCTAAAGAGACGGTATAGGAGTTGTACCTCACTTCCTGTCTGTATCCTTACTTACTGAACCTAAAGAGACTATAGGAGTTGTACCTCACTTCCTGTCTGTATCATTACCTACTGAACCTAAAGAGACTGTATAGGAGTTGTACCTCACTTCCTGTCTGTATCCTTACCTACTGAACCTAAAGAGACGGTATAGGAGTTGTACCTCACTTCCTGTCTGTATCCTTACCTACTGAACCTAAAGAGAAGAAGAGAGCTCACATAGGAGTTGTACCTCACTTCCTGTCTGTATCCTTACTTACTCAACCTAAAGAGACGGTATAGGAGTTGTAGCTCACTTCCTGTCTGTATCCTTACCTACTGAACCTAAAGAGACTGTATAGGAGTTGTACCTCTTTTCCTGTCTGTATCCTTACTTACTAAACCTAAAGAGACGGTATAGGAGTTGTACCTCACTTCCTGTCTGTATCCTTACTTACTGAACCTAAAGAGACTATAGGAGTTGTACCTCACTTCCTGTCTGTATCATTACCTACTGAACCTAAAGAGACTGTATAGGAGTTGTACCTCACTTCCTGTCTGTATCCTTACCTACTGAACCTAAAGAGACGGTATAGGAGTTGTACCTCACTTCCTGTCTGTATCCTTACCTACTGAACCTAAAGAGAAGAAGAGAGCTCACATAGGAGTTGTACCTCACTTCCTGTCTGTATCCTTACTTACTCAACCTAAAGAGACGGTATAGGAGTTGTAGCTCACTTCCTGTCTGTATCCTTACCTACTGAACCTAAAGAGACTGTATAGGAGTTGTACCTCACTTCCTGTCTGTATCCTTACCTACTGAACCTAAAGAGACGGTATAGGAGTTGTACCTCACTTCCTGTCTGTATCCTTACCTACTGAACCTAAAGAGACGGTATAGGAGTTGTTCCTCACTTCCTGTCTGTATCCTTACCTACTGAACCTAAAGAGACGGTATAGGAGTTGTACCTCACTTCCTGTCTGTATCCTTACCTACTGAACCTAAAGAGACGGTATAGGAGTTGTTCCTCACTTCCTGTCTGTATCCTTACCTACTGAACCTAAAGAGACGGTATAGGAGTTGTACCTCACTTCCTGTCTGTATCCTTACTTCCTGAACCTAAAGAGACGGTATAGGAGTTGTACCTCACTTCCTGTCTGTATCCTTACCTACTGAACCTAAAGAAAGACGGTGTAGGAGTTGTACCTCATTTCCTGTCTGTTTCCTTACTTACTGAACCGAAAGAGAAGAAGAGAGCTCACATAGGAGTTGTACCTCACTTCCTGTCTGTATCCTTACTTACTGAACCGAAAGGGAGACGGTATAGGAGTTGTAGCTCACTTCCTGTCTGTATCCTTACCTACTGAACCTAAAGAGACTGTATAGGAGTTGTACCTCACTTCCTGTCTGTATCCTTACTTACTAAACCTAAAGAGACGGTATAGGAGTTGTACCTCACTTCCTGTCTGTATCCTTACTTACTGAACCTAAAGAGAGACGGTATAGGAGTTGTAGCTCACTTCCTGTCTGTATCCTTACTTACTGAACCTAAAGAGACGGTATAGGAGTTGTACCTCACTTCCTGTCTGTATCCTTACTTACTGAACCTAAAGAGACGGTATAGGAGTTGTACCTCATTTCCTGTCTGTTTCCTTACTAACTGAACCGAAAGAGAAGAAGAGAGCTCACATAGGAGTTGTACCTCACTTCCTGTCTGTATCCTTACTTACTGAACCGAAAGGGAGACGGTATAGGAGTTGTAGCTCACTTCCTGTCTGTATCCTTACCTACTGAATCTAAAGAGACTGTATAGGAGTTGTACCTCACTTCCTGTCTGTATCCTTACTTACTAAACCTAAAGAGACGGTATAGGAGTTGTACCTCACTTCCTGTCTGTATCCTTACTTACTGAACCTAAAGAGAGACGGTATAGGAGTTGTAGCTCACTTCCTGTCTGTATCCTTACTTACTGAACCTAAAGAGACGGTATAGGAGTTGTACCTCACTTCCTGTCTGTATCCTTACTTACTGAACCTAAAGAGACGGTATAGGAGTTGTACCTCACTTCCTGTCTGTATCCTTACCTACTGAACCTAAAGAGACGGTATAGGAGTTGTACCTCACTTCCTGTCTGTATCCTTACCTACTGAACCTAAAGAGACGGTATAGGAGTTGTTCCTCACTTCCTGTTTGTATCCTTACCTACTGAACCTAAAGAGACGGTATAGGAGTTGTACCTCACTTCCTGTCTGTATCCTTACCTACTGAACCTAAAGAGACGGTATAGGAGTTGTTCCTCACTTCCTGTCTGTATCCTTACCTACTGAACCTAAAGAGACGGTATAGGAGTTGTATCTCACTTCCTGTCTGTATCCTTACCTACTGAACCGAAGGAGACGGTATAGGAGTTGTAGCTCACTTCCTGTTTGTATCCTTACTTACTGAACCTAAAGAGACGGTATAGGAGTTGTACCTCACTTCCTGTCTGTATCCTTACTTACTGAACCTAAAGAGAGACGGTATAGGAGTTGTAGCTCACTTCCTGTCTGTATCCTTACTTACTGAACCGAAAGAGACGGTATAGGAGTTGTACCTCACTTCCTGTCTGTATCCTTACTTACTGAACCGAAAGGGAGACGGTATAGGAGTTGTAGCTCACTTCCTGTCTGTATCCTTACTTACTGAACCTAAAGAGACGGTATAGGAGTTGTACCTCACTTCCTGTCTGTATCCTTACTTACTGAACCTAAAGAGAGACGGTATAGGAGTTGTACCTCACTTCCTGTCTGTATCCTTACTTACTGAACCGAAAGAGACGGTATAGGAGTTGTACCTCACTTCCTGTCTGTATCCTTACTTACTGAACCTAAAGAGAGACGGTATAGGAGTTGTAGCTCACTTCCTGTCTGTATCCTTACTTACTGAACCGAAAGGGAGACGGTATAGGATTTGTAGCTCACTTCCTGTCTGTATCCTTACTTACTGAACCTAAAGAGACGGTATAGGAGTTGTACCTCACTTCCTGTCTGTATCCTTACTTACTGAACCTAAAGAGAAACGGTGTTGGAGTTGTACCTCACTTCCTGTCTGTATCCTTACTTACTGAACCTAAAGAGACGGTATAGGAGTTGTACCTCACTTCCTTTCTGTATCCTTACTTACTGAACCTAAAGAGAGACGGTATAGGAGTTGTAGCTCACTTCCTGTCTGTATCCTTACTTACTGAACCGAAAGAGACGGTATAGGAGTTGTACCTCACTTCCTGTCTGTATCCTTACTTACTGAACCGAAAGGTAGACGGTATAGGAGTTGTAGCTCACTTCCTGTCTGTATCCTTACTTACTAAACCTAAAGAGACGGTATAGGAGTTGTACCTCACTTCCTGTCTGTATCCTTACTTACTGAACCTAAAGAGACGGTATAGGAGTTGTACCTCACTTCCTGTCTGTATCCTTACTTACTGAACCTAAAGAGAGACGGTATAGGAGTTGTAGCTCACTTCCTGTCTGTATCCTTACTTACTGAACCGAAAGAGACGGTATAGGATTTGTTGCTCACTTCCTGTCTGTATCCTTACTTACTGAACCTAAAGAGAAGAAGAGAGCTCACATAGGAGTTGTTCCTCACTTCCTCATGGCTGTTCTATATGTCTGTATCCTTACTTACTGAACCTAAAGAGATGGTATAGGAGTTGTACCTCACTTCCTGTCTGTTATCTTACTTACTGAACCTAAAGAGACGGTATAGGAGTTGTACCTCACTTCCTGTCTGTTATCTTACTTACTGAACCTAAAGAGACGGTATAGGAGTTGTACCTCACTTCCTGTCTGTTATCTTACTTACTGAACCTAAAGAGACGGTATAGGAGTTGTACCTCACTTCCTGTCTGTATCCTTACCTACTGAACCTAAAGAGACGGTATAGGAGTGTGTATCAGGTTGTATCAGTGTGTTTTCCTGAGTGTGTATCAGGTTGTGTCAGTGTGTTTTCCTGAGTGTGTATCAGGTTGTATCAGTGTGTATCAGGTTGTATCAGTGTGTATCAGGTTGTGTCAGTGTGTATCAGGTTGTGTTAGTGTGTATCAGGTTGTGTTAGTGTGTTATCAGGTTGTATCAGTGTGTTTTCCTGAGTGTGTATCAGGTTGTATCAGTGTGTATCAGGTTGTATCAGTGTGTTTTCCTGAGTGTGTATCAGGTTGTGTTAGTGTGTATCAGGTTGTATCAGTGTGTTTTCCTGAGTGTGTTATCAGGTTGTGTCAGTCAGTTGTGTATCAGGTTGTGTTAGTGTGTTATCAGGTTGTATCAGTGTGTTTTCCTGAGTGTGTATCAGGTTGTATCAGTGTGTATCAGGTTGTATCAGTGTGTTTTCCTGAGTGTGTATCAGGTTGTGTCAGTGTGTTTTCCTGAGTGTGTATCAGGTTGTGTTAGTGTGTTTTCCTGAGTGTGTATCAGGTTGTGTCAGTGTGTATCAGGTTGTGTCAGTGTGTATCAGGTTGTGTCAGTGTGTATCAGGTTGTGTCAGTGTGTATCAGGTTGTGTTAGTGTGTATCAGGTTGTGTTAGTGTGTATCAGGTTGTATCAGTGTGTTTTCCTGAGTGTGTATCAGGTTGTGTCAGTGTGTTTTCCTGAGTGTGTATCAGGTTGTGTTAGTGTGTATCAGGTTGTATCAGTGTGTTTTCCTGAGTGTGTATCAGGTTGTGTTAGTGTGTTTTCCTGAGTGTGTATCAGGTTGTGTCAGTGTGTATCAGGTTGTGTTAGTGTGTATCAGGTTGTGTTAGTGTGTATCAGGTTGTGTCAGTGTGTATCAGGTTGTATCAGTGTGTTTTCCTGAGTGTGTATCAGGTTGTGTCAGTGTGTATCAGGTTGTATCAGTGTGTATCAGGTTGTGTTAGTGTGTATCAGGTTGTGTTAGTGTGTTTTCCTGAGTGTGTATCAGGTTGTGTCAGTGTGTATCAGGTTGTGTTAGTGTGTTTTCCTGAGTGTGTATCAGGTTGTATCAGTGTGTTTTCCTGAGTGTGTATCAGGTTGTGTTAGTGTGTATCAGGTTGTGTCAGTGTGTATCAGGTTGTGTTAGTGTGTATCAGGTTGTGTCAGTGTGTATCAGGTTGTGTCAGTGTGTATCAGGTTGTGTCAGTGTGTATCAGGTTGTGTCAGTGTGTATCAGGTTGTGTTAGTGTGTATCAGGTTGTGTCAGTGTGTATCAGGTTGTGTCAGTGTGTATCAGGTTGTATCAGTGTGTATCAGGTTGTGTCAGTGTGTATCAGGTTGTGTCAGTGTGTATCAGGTTGTATCAGTGTGTTTTCCTGAGTGTGTATCAGGTTGTGTTAGTGTGTATCAGGTTGTGTTAGTGTGTTTTCCTGAGTGTGTATCAGGTTGTGTCAGTGTGTATCAGGTTGTGTTAGTGTGTATCAGGCTGTGTTAGTGTGTATCAGGCTGTGTTAGTGTGTATCAGGTTGTATCAGTGTGTTTTCCTGAGTGTGTATCAGGTTGTATCAGTGTGTTTTCCTGAGTGTGTATCAGGTTGTGTGTGTTTTCCTGAGTGTGTATCAGGTTGTGTGTGTTTTCCTGAGTGTGTACCAGTTCTCCATGCTATCCTCATCATGGTCCAGGCCACTACTCTGAACGTTGCCTTCAACTCCCACAACAAGTCTCTACTCACCATCATGATGTCTAACAACGTGAGTACACACACACACACACACACACACACACTGAGACACACACACACACTGAGACACACACACACACACTGAGACACACACACACACACTGAGACACACACACACACACACACACACACACTGAGACACACACACACACTGAGACACACACACACACACTGAGACACACACACACACACACACACACTGAGACACACACACACTGACACACACACACTGACACACACACACACACACATAGACAGACACACACACACACACTGAGACACACACACACACACACTGAGACACGCACACACACACACCGAGACGCGCACACACACACACGTTGACACACACACTGAGACCCACCCAGTGACTGTTGTGTTCCTCTGTAGTTCGTGGAGATCAAAGGAAGTGTGTTTAAGAAGTTTGAGAAGAATAACCTCTTTCAGATGTCTAACAGTGGTGAGTACAACTACTAACTAGTATAACTAGTACAACTACTAACTAGTATAACTAGTACAACTACTAACTAGTATAACTAGTACAACTACTAACTAGTATAACTAGTACAACTACTAACTAGTATAACTAGTACAACTACTAACTAGTATAACTAGTACAACTACTAACTAGTATAACAGTACAACTACTAACTAGTATAACAGTACAACTACTAACTAGTATAACTAGTACAACTACTAACTAGTATAACTAGTACAACTACTAACTAGTATAACTAGTACAACTACTAACTAGTATAACTAGTACAACTACTAACTAGTATAACTAGTACAACTACTAACTAGTATAACTAGTACAACTACTAACTAGTATAACTAGTACAACTACTAACTAGTATAACTAGTACAACTACTAACTAGTATAACTAGTACAACTACTAACTAGTATAACTAGTACAACTACTAACTAGTATAACTAGTACAACTACTAACTAGTATAACTAGTACAACTACTAACTAGTATAACTAGTGTAGTAGTAACATAAAACACATGGATAAAATATAAAGACATAAGACAGCTGAACATTAAAGTAACGAACCACATGTTCACGTTGATCATGAGACTGGTAATGGAGATATACTAAGGGACGTTCTGGCCCTCTTATTTTCTCCATTGTGCTGACAGACTGACCAGACACATGGGCACCTAAAATAATTGGACACACTAGACTTATAGTCTACACATTCCACTAAAAGCACACATACCAGAGAAATATGCTTAAGGCAACTGGACACTAATGACAAGAAGAGACATAGAGTCTGCCAATTCCAATAAGGACATACCAGAGAACATGCTGGGGCATTGAATTAAATACAGGGTTGAGTCATAGGCCTAGAGGGTAGATGGACATAGATTATTTTTAAGACAAGCATGGGTCTGGCCACTATTATAATTTAACTGAAAGCAGATAATGGGCGTTAGTAGGCGTGAACAAGCAGGAAGCCTGAACTAAAAAGATAATGATGGCAGGAAAAATTAGGGGAAGTATGCTTATTTGCATATGGGGTGGACCCATATGCTATTTATGTATAAATGTTGGAACCGGGGTTGGGAAGCGGGGTGTGTTCCGCGGACATTCCAGATTGTGATACAATTTGTATTAAAAATCTTATTTGAGTTCACAAAGTTCTTGTAAGAGTTATATTTGAAGTGATTTTCTACGACACTAGTACAACTACTAACTAGTATAACTAGTACAACTACTAACTAGTATAACTAGTACAACTACTAACTACTATAACTAGTACAACTACTAACTAGTATAACTAGTACAACTACTAACTACTATAACTAGTACAACTACTAACTACTATAACTAGTACAACTACTAACTACTATAACTAGTACAACTACTAACTACTATAACTAGTACAACTACTAACTACTATAACTAGTACAACTACTAACTACTATAACTAGTACAACTACTAACTACTATAACTAGTACAACTACTAACTAGTATAACTAGTACAACTACTAACTACTATAACTAGTACAACTACTAACTACTATAACTAGTACAACTACTAACTAGTATAACTAGTACAACTACTAACTAGTATAACTAGTACAACTACTAACTACTATAACTAGTACAACTACTAACTACTATAACTAGTACAACTACTAACTAGTATAACTACCCCTGACCCCTGACCCCTTAGGGCCTCTCTCTGACCCCTTAGGGCCTCTCTCTGCCCCCTTGGCGCCTCACTCTCTCTGACCCCTTGGCGCCTCTCTCTGACCCCTTGGCGCCTCTCTCTGACCCCTTAGGGCCTCTCTCTGACCCCTGACCTCTCTCTGACCCCTTTGCGCCTCTCTCTGACCCCTTGGCGCCTCTCTCTGACCCCTTAGCGCCTCTCTCTGACCCCTTAGGGCCTCTCTCTGACCCCTTAGGGCCTCTCTCTGACCCCTTGGGCCTCTCTCTGACCCCTTGGCGCCTCTCTCTGACCCCTTATCGCCTCTCTCTGACCCCTTGGCGCCTCTCTCTGACCCCTTAGGGCCTCTCTCTGACCCCTTGGCGCCTCTCTCTGACCCCTTGGCGCCTCTCTCTGACCCCTTGGCGCCTCTCTCTGACCCCTTAGCGCCTCTCTCTGACCCCTTGGCGCCTCTCTCTGACCCCTTGGCGCCTCTCTCTGACCCCTTAGGGCCTCTCTCTGACCCCTTAGGGCCTCTCTCTGACCCCTTGGCGCCTCTCTCTGACCCCTTAGGGCCTCTCTCTGACCCCTTAGGGCCTCTCTCTGACCCCTGACCTCTCTGACCCCTTAGGGCCTCTCTCTGACCCCTTAGGGCCTCTCTCTGACCCCTTGGCGCCTCTCTCTGACCCCTTGGCGCCTCTCTCTGACCCCTTGGCGCCTCTCTCTGACCCCTTGGCGCCTCTCTCTGACCCCTTGGCGCCTCTCTCTGACCCCTGACCTCTCTCTGACCCCTTTGCGCCTCTCTCTGACCCCTTTGCGCCTCTCTCTGACCCCTTGGTGCCTCTCTCTGACCCCTTGGCGCCTCTCTCTTACCCCTTAGGGCCTCTCTCTGACCCCTTAGGGCCTCTCTCTGACCCCTTAGGGCCTCTCTCTGACCCCTTAGGGCCTCTCTCTGACCCCTTAGGGCCTCTCTCTGACCCCTTAGGGCCTCTCTCTGACCCCTTGGCGCCTCTCTCTAACCCCTTAGGGCCTCTCTCTGACCCCTTAGGGCCTCTCTGACCCCTTAGGGCCTCTCTGACCCCTTGGCGCCTCTCTCTGACCCCTTGGCGCCTCTCTCTGACCCCTTTGCGCCTCTCTCTGACCCCTTTGCGCCTCTCTCTGACCCCTTAGGGCCTCTCTCTGACCCCTTTGCGCCTCTCTCTGACCCCTTTGCGCCTCTCTCTGACCCCTTTGCGCCTCTCTCTGACCCCTTTGCGCCTCTCTCTGACCCCTTGGCGCCTTTCTCTGACCCCTTGGCGCCTCTCTCTGACCCCTTGGCGCCTCTCTCTGACCCCTTGGCGCCTCTCTCTGACCCCTGACCTCTCTCTGACCCCTGACCTCTCTCTGACCCCTTTGCGCCTCTCTCTGACCCCTTGGCGCCTCTCTCTGACCCCTTGGCGCCTCTCTCTGACCCCTTAGGGCCTCTCTGACCCCTTGGCGCCTCTCTCTGACCCCTTGGCGCCTCTCTCTGACCCCTTGGCGCCTCTCTCTGACCCCTTAGGGCCTCTCTGACCCCTTAGGGCCTCTCTCTGACCCCTTAGGGCCTCTCTCTGACCCCTTGGCGCCTCTCTCTGACCCCTTAGGGCCTCTCTCTGACCCCTTGGCGCCTCTCTCTGACCCCTTAGGGCCTCTCTCTGACCCCTTTGCGCCTCACTCTGACCCCTTGGCGCCTCTCTCTGACCCCTGACCTCTGACCCCTGACCTCTCTGACCCCTGACCTCTCTGACCCCTGACCTCTGACCCCTGACCTCTCTGACCCCTTAGCGCCTCTCTCTGACATCTGACCCCTGACCCCTTGGCGCCTCTCTCTGACCCCTTGGCGCCTCTCTCTGAACCCCTGACCTCTGACCCCTGACCTCTCTGACCCCTTAGTGCCTCTCTCTGACCCCTGACCCCTTGGCGCCTCTCTCTGACCCCTTGGCGCCTCTCTCTGAACCCCTGACCTCTCTGACCCCTGACCTCTCTCTCTGAACCCTGACCTCTCTCTGACCCCTGACCTCTCTAACCCTGGTGGTCATATTCTGCCATTAAAACATTTGTATTCCCTCTGGGGTTATTATTGAGGTAAATATAACAGTAATTCTGCTCTTCTTCTCTCTCCCTCTACCATCCCACCCTCTCTCTCTCTCTCTCCCCTCCTCCCCCCTCTCTCTCTCCATCGCCCCACCCTCTCTCTATCGCCCCCCCTCTCCTATTCTCTCTCCCCCTCCCCCCATCTCTCTCTATCACCTTCCCTCTCCCCTCCTCCACATCTCTATCTTTCTCTCTCTCCCCTCTTCCCCCTCTCCCCTCCTCTCCCTCCCTCCCCTCCTCCCCCTCTCTCCCCTCTCTCTCATCTCTCTCTCCTCTCTCTCCCCTCCTCCCCCTCTCCCCTCTCTCTCATCTCTCCCTCCCCCTCTCTCTCCTCTCTCTCCCTCTCTCTCATCTCTCTCTCCCCTCCTCCCTCTCTCCTCTCTCCCCTCCTCTCTCTCCACAGATATAAAGGAGAGGTTCACTAACTATGTTCTGTTACTGATTGTCTGTCTACGGAACATGGAGCAGTTCTCATGGAACCCTGGTAACTACTGTCTGTCTGTCTGTCTGTCTGTCTGTCTGTCTGTCTGTCGTTAGACTGTTTTACATCCTGGTTATCAGCGTCATAAACTGGACTCGTTAGGCTGTTTTACATCCTGGTTATCAGCGTCATAAACTGGACTCGTTAGACTGTTTTACATCCTGGTTATCAGCGTCATAAACTGGACTCGTTAGGCTGTTTTACATCCTGGTTATCAGCGTCATAAACTGGACTCGTTAGACTGTTTTACATCCTGGTTATCAGCGTCATAAACTGGACTCGTTAGACTGTTTTACATCCTGGTTATCAGCGCCATAAACTGGACTCGTTAGGCTGTTTTACATCCTGGTTATCAGCGTCATAAACTGGACTCGTTAGGCTGTTTTACATCCTGGTTATCAGCGTCATAAACTGGACTCGTTAGACTGTTTTACGTCCTGGTTATCAGCGCCATAAACTGGACTCGTTAGACTGTTTTACGTCCTGGTTATCAGCGTCATAAACTGGACTCGTTAGACTGTTTTACATCCTGGTTATCAGCGTCATAAACTGGACTCGTTAGACTGTTTTACATCCTGGTTATCAGCGCCATAAACTGGACTCGTTAGGCTGTTTTACATCCTGGTTATCAGCGTCATAAACTGGACTCGTTAGACTGTTTTACATCCTGGTTATCAGCGTCATAAACTGGACTCGTTAGACTGTTTTACATCCTGGTTATCAGCGTCATAAACTGGACTCGTTAGGCTGTTTTACATCCTGGTTATCAGCGTCATAAACTGGACTCGTTAGGCTGTTTTACATCCTGGTTATCAGCGTCATAAACTGGACTCGTTAGACTGTTTTACATCCTGGTTATCAGCGTCATAAACTGGACTCGTTAGGCTGTTTTACATCCTGGTTATCAGCGTCATAAACTGGACTCGTTAGGCTGTTTTACATCCTGGTTATCAGCGTCATAAACTGGACTCGTTAGGCTGTTTTACATCCTGGTTATCAGCGCCATAAACTGGACTCGTTAGGCTGTTTTACATCCTGGTTATCAGCGTCATAAACTGGACTCGTTAGACTGTTTTACATCCTGGTTATCAGCGTCATAAACTGGACTCGTTAGACTGTTTTACATCCTGGTTATCAGCGTCATAAACTGGACTCGTTAGACTGTTTTACATCCTGGTTATCAGCGTCATAAACTGGACTCGTTAGACTGTTTTACATCCTGGTTATCAGCGTCATAAACTGGACTCGTTAGACTGTTTTACATCCTGGTTATCAGCGTCATAAACTGGACTCGTTAGGCTGTTTTACATCCTGGTTATCAGCGTTATAAACTGGACTCGTTAGACTGTTTTACATCCTGGTTATCAGCGTCATAAACTGGACTCGTTAGACTGTTTTACATCCTGGTTATCAGCGTCATAAACTGGACTCGTTAGACTGTTTTACATCCTGGTTATCAGCGTCATAAACTGGACTCGTTAGACTGTTTTACATCCTGGTTATCAGCGTCATAAACTGGACTCGTTAGACTGTTTTACATCCTGGTTATCAGCGTCATAAACTGGACTCGTTAGACTGTTTTACATCCTGGTTATCAGCGTCATAAACTGGACCCGTTAGACTGTTTTACATCCTGGTTATCAGCGTCATAAACTGGACCCGTTAGACTGTTTTACATCCTGGTTATCAGCGTCATAAACTGGACTCGTTAGACTGTTTTACATCCTGGTTATCAGCGTCATAAACTGGACTCGTTAGGCTGTTTTACATCCTGGTTATCAGCGTCATAAACTGGACTCGTTAGACTGTTTTACATCCTGGTTATCAGCGTCATAAACTGGACTCGTTAGGCTGTTTTACATCCTGGTTATCAGCGTCATAAACTGGACTCGTTAGACTGTTTTACATCCTGGTTATCAGCGTCATAAACTGGACTCGTTAGACTGTTTTACATCCTGGTTATCAGCGCCATAAACTGGACTCGTTAGACTGTTTTACATCCTGGTTATCAGCGCCATAAACTGGACTCGTTAGACTGTTTTACATCCTGGTTATCAGCGTCATAAACTGGACTCGTTAGACTGTTTTACATCCTGGTTATCAGCGTCATAAACTGGACTCGTTAGGCTGTTTTACATCCTGGTTATCGGCGTCATAAACTGGACTCGTTAGACTGTTTTACATCCTGGTTATCGGCGTCATAAACTGGACTCGTTAGACTGTTTTACATCCTGGTTATCAGCGCCATAAACTGGACTCCTATCAACTGGGTGTCTCTATTGATAATGTATCGATCACTGATGTTATTGATTAGTGATGTATTAATAATGTATCGATGACTGATGTTATTGATTAGTGATGTATTAATAATGTATTGATCATTTCCCGATCGGTTAATATGAACGATTAGTGTTGAAATGATCATGTACTGATGATTTCATTATTGATTAGTGATGTATTGATAACAAAAAACTGATCGGTTAATACGATTTTGATTTTTAACGACAGACCACCTGTGGGTGCTGTTTCCTGACGTCGTCATGGTGATAGCGTCTGAGGTCACCGTGGACGTCGTCAAGCACGCCTTCATCACCAAGTTTAACGACATCACTGCAGACGTAAGTGTCCGTCCGTCCCGCCGGCCGTCCTCTCCTGGGGGTGTGTCTCAATCTCTCCTTTCTCCTGAAGTGTACACTCGTTCACTACTTCCTACAGCCTTGATACCAGTCATTTCCTTTCAAATCAGGGAAGGGAACAAGTGCACACTAGGAGGAAGGAGAGATAATTGGGCCGTAGCCCCACCCCCAGATCTTCCTTGGCGATAGTAACTATGGTTACGTACCTGGAGCCGACACCCACAGGAAGAGATGAACCCTTTTTATCCCTGCAGACAGACAGACAGACAGACAGACAGACAGACAGACAGACAGACAGACAGACAGACAGACAGAGTTCCTATTGGGCAAAACATGCTAATACTTAATGTAGTCATTGCATGCTGGGAATAGATGATGTTTGACTACTTTAATAAACTATAAGTGTATTTATCCAATTACTTCTGACTTCTTCCTGTGGAGGGGGGACTAGATACGTGTGATTTATTTCTTAGCGGTAAAACTGATATTCTGTCTCCTGATATGAAACATGTGATGTCTAAACACTGGAGTGAAGAGCCCAGATGGACAAAATGCAGATTGACTGTCCAAATACAATGTTGTTGAGTGTCACTTTACAGATGAGCTCAAATATATTGGCACCTTTTACATGATTCACCATTCCATCTGTATACCACATCTGACTGTCATCAAGGGTGCCAATATATTACAGCTCATCTGTCATACCAGGGTGACTGTCATCAAGGGTGCCAATATATTACAGCTCATCTGTCATCAAGGGTGCCAATATATTAGGGCTCATCTGTCATCAAGGGTGCCAATATATTAGAGCTCCACATCTGACTGTCATCAAGGGTGCCAATATATTACAGCTCATCTGTCATCAAGGGTGCCAATATATTAGGGCTCATCTGTATACCACATCTGACTGTCATCAAGGGTGCCAATATATTAGAGCTCATCTGTCATCAAGGGTGCCAATATATTAGAGCTCATCTGTCATCAAGGGTGCCAATATATTACAGCTCATCTGTATACCACATCTGACTGTCATCAAGGGTGCCAATATATTAGGGCTCATCTGTCATCAAGGGTGCCAATATATTAGAGCTCATCTGTCATCAAGGGTGCCAATATATTAGAGCTCATCTGTTTACCACATCTGACTGTCATCAAGGGTGCCAATATATTAGAGCTCATCTGTCATCAAGGGTGCCAATATATTAGAGCTCATCTGACTGTCATCAAGGGTGCCAATATATTAGAGCTCATCTGTCATCAAGGGTGCCAATATATTACAGCTCATCTGTCATCAAGGGTGCCAATATATTAGGGCTCATCTGTCATCAAGGGTGCCAATATATTAGAGCTCCACATCTGACTGTCATCAAGGGTGCCAATATATTACAGCTCATCTGTCATCAAGGGTGCCAATATATTACAGCTCATCTGTCATCAAGGGTGCCAATATATTAGAGCTCATCTGTCATCAAGGGTGCCAATATATTAGGGCTCATCTGTATACCACATCTGACTGTCATCAAGGGTGCCAATATATTAGGGCTCATCTGTCATCAAGGGTGCCAATATATTAGAGCTCATCTGTCATCAAGGGTGCCAATATATTAGAGCTCATCTGTTTACCACATCTGACTGTCATCAAGGGTGCCAATATATTAGAGCTCATCTGTCATCAAGGGTGCCAATATATTAGAGCTCATCTGACTGTCATCAAGGGTGCCAATATATTACAGCTCATCTGTCATCAAGGGTGCCAATATATTAGAGCTCATCTGTTTACCACATCTGACTGTCATCAAGGGTGCCAATATATTAGAGCTCATCTGTCATCAAGGGTGCCAATATATTAGAGCTCATCTGTCATCAAGGGTGCCAATATATTAGAGCTCATCTGTCATCAAGGGTGCCAATATATTAGAGCTCATCTGTCATCAAGGGTGCTAATATATTACAGCTCATCTGTCATCAAGGGTGCCAATATATTACAGCTCATCTGTCATCAAGGGTGCCAATATATTAGAGCTCATCTGTTTACCACATCTGACTGTCATCAAGGGTGCCAATATATATTAGATCTCATCTGTCATCAAGGGTGCCAATATATTAGAGCTCATCTGTCATCAAGGGTGCCAATATATTAGAGCGCATGTGTCATCAAGGGTGCCAATATATTAGAGCTCATCTGTTTACCACATCTGACTGTCATCAAGGGTGCCAATATATATTAGATCTCATGTCATCAAGGGTGCCAATATATTAGAGCTCATCTGTCATCAAGGGTGCCAATATATTAGGGCTCATCTGTCATCAAGGGTGCCTATATATTAGAGCTCATCTGTCATCAAGGGTGCCTATATATTAGAGCTCATCTGTCATCAAGGGTGCCTATATATTAGAGCTCATCTGTCATCAAGGGTGCCTATATATTAGAGCTCATCTGTCATCAAGGGTGCCTATATATTAGAGCTCATCTGTCATCAAGGGTGCCAATATATTAGGGCTCATCTGTTTACCACATCTGACTGTCATCAAGGGTGCCAATATATTAGAGCTCATCTGTCATCAAAGGTGCCAATATATTAGAGCTCATCTGTCATCAAGGGTGCCAATATATTAGAGCTCATCTGTCATCAAGGGTGCCAATATATTAGAGCTCATCTGTTTACCTTATCTGACTGTCATCAAGGGTGCCAATATATATTAGATCTCATCTGTCATCAAGGGTGCCAATATATTAGAGCTCATCTGTCATCAAGGGTGCCAATATATTAGAGCTCATCTGTTTACCACATCTGACTGTCATCAAGGGTGCCAATATATATTAGATCTCATGTCATCAAGGGTGCCAATATATTAGAGCTCATCTGTCATCAAGGGTGCCAATATATTACAGGCCATCTGTATACCACATCTGACTGTCATCAAGGGTGCCAATATATATTAGATCTCATGTCATCAAGGGTGCCAATATATTAGAGCTCATCTGTCATCAAGGGTGCCAATATATTAGAGCTCATCTGTCATCAAGGGTGCCTATATATTAGAGCTCATCTGTCATCAAGGGTGCCTATATATTAGAGCTCATCTGTCATCAAGGGTGCCTATATATTAGAGCTCATCTGTCATCAAGGGTGCCAATCTATTAGGGCTCATCTGTCATCAAGGGTGCCAATATATTAGAGCTCACCTGTCATCAAGGGTGCCTATATATTAGAGCTCATCTGTCATCAAGGGTGCCTATATATTAGAGCTCATCTGTCATCAAGGGTGCCAATATATTAGGGCTCATCTGTCATCAAGGGTGCCAATAAATTACAGCTCATCTGTATACCACATCTGACTGTCATCAAGGGTGCCAATATATTAGAGCTCACCTGTCATCAAGGGTGCCTATATATTAGAGCTCATCTGTCATCAAGGGTGCCTATATATTAGAGCTCATCTGTCATCAAGGGTGCCTATATATTAGAGCTCATCTGTCATCAAGGGTGCCAATATATTAGATCTCATCTGTCATCAAGGGTGCCAATATATTAGAGCTCATCTGTTTACCTCATCTGACTGTCATCAAGGGTGCCAATATATTAGATCTCATCTGTCATCAAGGGTGCCAATATATTAGGGCTCATCTGTCATCAAGGGTGCCAATATATTAGAGCTCATCTGTATACCACATCTGACTGTCATCAAGGGTGCCAATATACTAGGGCTCATCTGTCATCAAGGGTGCCAATATATTAGAGCTCATCTGTTTACCACATCTGACTGTCATCAAGGGTGCCAATATATTAGATCTCATCTGTCATCAAGGGTGCCAATATATTAGAGCTCATCTGTCATCAAGGGTGCCAATATATTAGAGCTCATCTGTCATCAAGGGTGCCAATATATTAGAGCTCATCTGTCATCAAGGGTGCCAATATATTAGAGCTCATCTGTCATCAAGGGTGCCAATATATTAGATCTCACCTGTCATCAAGGGTGCCAATATATTAGAGCTCACCTGTCATCAAGGGTGCCAATATATTAGAGCTCACCTGTACCATCTCTGTCGTCAGGTGTACGGGGAGTACCGCGCCAGCCTGGCGTTCGACCTCGTCAGCAGCAGACAGAAAAACGTGAGATTTAAAAAATGAATATTGATGATGATGATTATTGATGATTTAATATATGGTGTTGTTGTTGACGGGTCATTGTTAACATGGTGTTGTTGTTTACCAGGCCTATACAGACTACAGTGACTCAGTCTCCAGGAGAATGGGCTTCATCCCACTTCCTTTAGCTCTGCTGGTAAGAGACTGGGTTCAACCAGTGTTTCAGCTCTATAAGGGTGGGTCTCCAGACCTGGGTTCAACCAGTATTACAGCTCTTTAAGGCTGGGTCTGCAGACCTGGGTTCAACTAGTATTACAGCTCTTTAAGGGTGGGTCTGCAGACCTGGGTTCAACTAGTATTACAGCTCTTTAAGGCTGGGTCTGCAGACCTGGGTTCAACTAGTATTACAGCTCTTTAAGGCCGGGTCTGCAGACCTGGGTTCAACCACTATTACAGCTCTTTAAGGCTGGGTCTGCAGACCTGGGTTCAACTAGTATTACAGCTCTTTAAGGGTGGGTCTGCAGACCTGGGTTCAACTAGTATTACAGCTCTTTAAGGGTGGGTCTGCAGACCAAATCAATAATAACAGGGTCTATGGGAGGAGACAGGGTTATTATTGATTAGGCTGATATTGAACCCAGGTCTGGGGGAGGAGACAGGGTTATTATTGATTAGGCTGATATTGATATTGAACCCAGGTCTGGGGGGAGGAGACAGGGTTATTATTGATTAGGCTGATATTGATATTGAACCCAGGTCTGGGGGGAGGAGACAGGGTTATTATTGATTAGGCTGATATTGGTGTGTGTCTGTTTCAGTTGATCAGGGTGGTGACCAGCTCAGTGAAGATCCAGGGATCTCTCTCCTTCATGTGTGTTCTTCTCTTCTACCTGGGGTAAGACACCTTCTACCTGTGGTAAGACCCCTTCTACCTGGGGGGTAAGACCCCTTCTACCTGGGGTAAGACCCCTTCTACCTGGGGTAAGACCCCTTCTACCTGGGGTAAGACGCCTTCTACCTGGGGTAAGACGCCTTCTACCTGGGGTAAGACCCCTTCTACCTGGGGTAAGACCCCTTCTACCTGGGGTAAGACCCCTTCTACCTGGGGTAAGACCCCTTCTACCTGGGGTAAGACCCCTTCTACCTGGGGTAAGACCCCTTCTACCTGGGGTAAGACACCTTCTACCTGGGGTAAGACACCTTCTACCTGGGGTAAGACGCCTTCTACCTGGGGTAAGACCCCTTCTGCCTTGGGTAAGACCCCTTCTACCTGGGGTAAGACACATTCTACCTGGGGTAAGACACCTTCTACCTGGGGTAAGACCTCTTCTACCTGGGGTAAGACACCTTCTACCTGGGGTAAGACCCCTTCTACCTGGGGTAAGACCCCTTCTACCTGGGGTAAGACCCCTTCTACCTGGGGTAAGACGCCTTCTACCTGGGGTAAGACGCTTTCTACCTGGGGTAAGACGCCTTCTACCTGGGGTAAGACACCTTCTACCTGGGGTAAGACACCTTCTACCTGGGGTAGACCCCTTCTACCTGGGGTAAGACCCCTTCTACCTGGGGTAAGACCCCTTCTACCTGGGGTAAGACCCCTTCTACCTGGGGTAAGACACCTTCTACCTGGGGTAAGACACCTTCTACCTGGGGTAAGACGCATTCTACCTGGGGTAAGACCCCTTCTACCTGGGGTAAGACCCCTTCTACCTGGGGTAAGACCCCTTCTACCTGGGGTAAGACCCCTTCTACCTGGGGTAAGACCCCTTCTACCTGGGGTAAGACGCCTTCTACCTGGGGTAAGACCCCTTCTACCTGGGGTAAGACCCCTTCTACCTGGGGTAAGACCCCTTCTACCTGGGGTAAGACCCCTTCTACCTGGGATAAGACGCCTTCTACCTGGGGTAAGACGCCTTCTACCTGGGGTAAGACGCCTTCTACCTGGGGTAAGACCCCTTCTACCTGGGGTAAGACACCTTCTACCTGGGGTAAGACACCTTCTACCTGGGGTAAGACCCCTTCTACCTGGGGTAAGACCCCTTCTACCTGGGGTAAGACCCCTTCTACCTGGGGTAAGACCCCTTCTACCTGGGGTAAGACGCCTTCTACCTGGGGTAAGACGCCTTCTACCTGGGGTAAGACGCATTCTACCTGGGGTAAGACCCCTTCTACCTGGGGTAAGACCCCTTCTACCTGGGGTAAGACCCCTTCTACCTGGGGTAAGACGCCTTCTACCTGGGGTAAGACGCCTTCTACCTGGGGTAAGACGCCTTCTACCTGGGGTAAGACGCCTTCTACCTGGGGTAAGACCCCTTCTACCTGGGGTAAGACCCCTTCTACCTGGGGTAAGACCCCTTCTACCTGGGGTAAGACCCCTTCTACCCGGGGTAAGACGCCTTCTACCCGGGGTAAGACGCCTTCTACCCGGGGTAAGACGCCTTCTACCCGGGGTAAGACGCCTTCTACCCGGGGTAAGACCCCTTCTACCTGGGGTAAGACGCCTTGATGGGGTCTGTTGTCCATATCGTCCAGCTCTGGTATGATGGGGTCTGTTGTCCAGCTCTGGTATGATGGGGTCTGTTGTCCAGCTCTGGTATGATGAGGTCTGTTGTCCAGCTCTGGTATGATGGGGTCTGTTGTCCAGCTCTGGTATGATGGGGTCTGTTGTCCAGCTCTGGTATGATGGGGTCTGTTGTCCAGCTCTGGTATGATGGGGTCTGTTGTCCATATCGTCCAGCTCTGGTATGATGGGGTCTGTTGTCCATATCTCCCAGCTCTGGTATGATGGGGGTCTTTTGTCCGTATCTCCCAGCTCTGGTATGATGGGGGTCTTTTGTCCATATCTCCCAGCTCTGGTATGATGGGGGTCTTTTGTCCATATCTCCCAGCTCTGGTATGATGGGGGTCTTTTGTCCGTATCTCCCAGCTCTGGTATGATGGGGTCTGTTGTCCATATCGTCCAGCTCTGGTATGATATGGTCTTTTGTCCAGCTCTGGTATGATGGGGTCTGTTGTCCAGCTCTGGTATGATGGGGTCTTTTGTCCATATCGTCCAGCTCTGGTATGATGGGGTCTGTTGTCCAGCTCTGGTATGATGGGGTCTGTTGTCCAGCTCTGGTATGATGGGGTCTGTTGTCCACCTCTGGTATGATGGGGTCTGTTGTCCAGCTCTGGTATGATGGGGTCTGTTGTCCAGCTCTGGTATGATGGGGTCTGTTGTCCAGCTCTGGTATGATGGGGTCTGTTGTCCAGCTCTGGTATGATGGGGTCTGTTGTCCAGCTCTGGTATGATGGGGTCTGTTGTCCAGCTCTGGTATGATGGGGTCTGTTGTCCAGCTCTGGTATGATGGGGTCTGTTGTCCAGCTCTGGTATGATGGGGTCTGTTGTCCAGCTCTGGTATGATGGGGTCTGTTGTCCAGCTCTGGTATGATGGGGTCTGTTGTCCAGCTCTGGTATGATGGGGTCTGTTGTCCAGCTCTGGTATGATGGGGTCTGTTGTCCAGCTCTGGTATGATGGGGTCTGTTGTCCAGCTCTGGTATGATGGGGTCTGTTGTCCAGCTCTGGTATGATGGGGTCTGTTGTCCAGCTCTGGTATGATGGGGTCTGTTGTCCAGCTCTGGTATGATGGGGTCTGTTGTCCAGCTCTGGTATGACTGGGTCTGTTGTCCAGCTCTGGTATGATGGGGTCTGTTGTCCAGCTCTGGTATGATGGGGTCTGTTGTCCATATCGTCCAGCTCTGGTATGATGGGGTCTGTTGTCCAGCTCTGGTATGATGGGGTCTGTTGTCCAGCTCTGGTATGATGGGGTCTGTTGTCCAGCTCTGGTATGATGGGGTCTGTTGTCCAGCTCTGGTATGATGGGGTCTTTTGTCCAGCTCTGGTATGATGGGGTCTGTTGTCCATATCGTCCAGCTCTGGTATGATGGGGTCTGTTGTCCAGCTCTGGTATGATGGGGTCTGTTGTCCAGCTCTGGTATGATGGGGTCTGTTGTCCAGCTCTGGTATGATGGGGTCTGTTGTCCAGCTCTGGTATGATGGGGTCTGTTGTCCAGCTCTGGTATGATGGGGTCTGTTGTCCACCTCTGGTATGATGGGGTCTGTTGTCCAGCTCTGGTATGATGAGGTCTGTTGTCCAGCTCTGGTATGATGGGGTCTGTTGTCCAGCTCTGGTATGATGAGGTCTGTTGTCCAGCTCTGGTATGATGAGGTCTGTTGTCCAGCTCTGGTATGATGAGGTCTGTTGTCCAGCTCTGGTATGATGGGGTCTGTTGTCCAGCTCTGGTATGATGGGGTCTGTTGTCCAGCTCTGGTATGATGGGGTCTGTTGTCCAGCTCTGGTATGATGGGGTCTGTTGTCCAGCTCTGGTATGATGGGGTCTGTTGTCCAGCTCTGGTATGATGAGGTCTGTTGTCCAGCTCTGGTATGATGGGGTCTGTTGTCCAGCTCTGGTATGATGAGGTCTGTTGTCCAGCTCTGGTATGATGGGGTCTGTTGTCCAGCTCTGGTATGATGGGGTCTGTTGTCCAGCTCTGGTATGATGGGGTCTGTTGTCCAGCTCTGGTATGATGGGGTCTGTTGTCCAGCTCTGGTATGATGGGGTCTGTTGTCCATATCGTCCAGCTCTGGAATGATGGGGTCTGTTGTCCAGCTCTGGTATGATGGGGTCTGTTGTCCAGCTCTGGTATGATGGGGTCTGTTGTCCAGCTCTGGTATGATGGGGTCTGTTGTCCAGCTCTGGTATGATGGGGTCTGTTGTCCAGCTTTGGTATGATGGGGTCTGTTGTCCATATCGTCCAGCTCTGGTATGATGGGGTCTGTTGTCCAGCTCTGGTATGATGGGGTCTGTTGTCCAGCTCTGGTATGATGGGGTCTGTTGTCCAGCTCTGGTATGATGGGGTCTGTTGTCCAGCTCTGGTATGATGGGGTCTGTTGTCCAGCTCTGGTATGATGGGGTCTG
>NC_092091.1:97904384-97909384 GCF_045679555.1 Salvelinus alpinus
CCCCCATCCTGTAGTACCCCCCCCCCCATCCTGTAGTACCCCCCCCCATCCTGTAGTACCCCCCCCCCATCCTGTAGTACCCCCCCCCCCCCCCATCCTGTAGTACCCCCCCCCCCATCCTGTAGTACCCCCCCCCCCATCCTGTAGTACCCCCCCCCATCCTGTAGTACCCCCCCCCCCATCCTGTAGTACCCCCCCCCCATCCTGTAGTACCCCCCCCCCCCATCCTGTAGTACCCACCCCCCCCCATCCTGTAGTACCCCCCCCCCATCCTGTAGTACCCCCCCCCCATCCTGTAGTACCCCCCCCCCCATCCTGTAGTACCCCCCCCCCCATCCTGTAGTACCCCCCCCCCCCATCCTGTAGTACCCCCCCCCATCCTGTAGTACACCCCCCCCCCCATCCTGTAGTACCCCCCCCATCCTGTAGTACCCCCCCCCCCATCCTGTAGTACCCCCCCCCCCATCCTGTAGTACCCCCCCCCCCCATCCTGTAGTACCCCCCCCCCCATCCTGTAGTACCCCCCCCCCCCATCCTGTAGTACCCCCCCCCCATCCTGTAGTACCCCCCCCCCATCCTGTAGTACCCCCCCCCCATCCTGTAGTACCCCCCCCCCCCATCCTGTAGTACCCACCCCCCCCCATCCTGTAGTACCCCTCCCCCCATCCTGTAGTACCCCCCCCCCCATCCTGTAGTACCCCCCCCCATCCTGTAGTACCCCCCCCCCATCCTGTAGTACCCCCCCCCATCCTGTAGTACCCCCCCCCCCCCATCCTGTAGTACCCCCCCCCCATCCTGTAGTACCCCCCCCCCCATCCTGTAGTACCCCCCCCCATCCTGTAGTACCCCCCCCCCATCCTGTAGTACCCCCCCCCCCATCCTGTAGTACCCCCCCCCCCCATCCTGTAGTACCCACCCCCCCCCATCCTGTAGTACCCCCCCCCCATCCTGTAGTACCCCCCCCCCCATCCTGTAGTACCCCCCCCCCCATCCTGTAGTACCCCCCCCCCCATCCTGTAGTACCCCCCCCCCCCATCCTGTAGTACCCCCCCCCATCCTGTAGTACACCCCCCCCCCCATCCTGTAGTACCCCCCCCCATCCTGTAGTACCCCCCCCCCCCATCCTGTAGTACCCCCCCCATCCTGTAGTACCCCCCCCCCCCATCCTGTAGTACCCCCACCCCCCCCCCCCATCCTGTAGTACCCCCCCCCCCAGACATTCCTTCAGGAGGTATTCACCCCTTGACTTTATTCCACATGTTGTTGCTGAATTTAAAATGAGTATATTTTGGGGCCGACACACAGTACCCCATAATGTCCAAGTGGAATTATGTTTGTCTACATTTTTAACAAATTAATTAAAAATGAAAATCTGAAATGTCTTGAGTCAATAAGTATTCAACCCCTTGTGTTGTTATGGCGACGCCTTAATAAGTTCAAGAGTAAACATGGTGTTTTAGTCACATCAGTGTCATGACAGTGTTTAATGACCACCTCATCTCTGTACCCCACACATATAATTATCTGTACGGTCCCTCAGTCGAGGAGTGAATTTCAAACACTGATTCAACCACAAAGACCAGGGAAATTTTCAAATGCCTTGCAAAAAGCAGACATTGAATATCCCTTTGAGCATGGTGAAGTTATTAACTACACTTTGGATGGTGTATCAATACACCCAGTCACTACAAAGATACAGGCGTCCTTCCTAACTCAGTTGCCGGAGAGGAAGGAAACTGCTCAGACATTTCACCATGAGGCCAATGGTGACTTTAAAACAGTTAGAGTTTAATGGCTGTGAGAGGAGAGAACTGAGGATGGATCAACAACATGGTAGTTACTCCACAATACGAACCTAAATAACAGAGTGAAAAGAAGGAAGCCTGTACAGAATAAAAATGTTCCAAAACATGCTTCCTGTTTGCAACAAGACACTAAAGTAAAACTGTGTAAAATGTGGTACAGCAATTAAACTTTGTGTCCTGAATACAAAGTGTGAATGTTTATATCACCTATTGGAATTTGACTTTGGCACATTGTGTGTGTATATATATATATGTGTGTGTGTGTGCTGTCACGTCTATCCGTTGTCCTGTATGTTGTATTATCTATTGTGTACAACAGCACCATCTCTGGACCACCAGAAGCCTTGATGCCCAGAGCAGTGAGACAGGTTCTCTCTCTGACCCAGAGCAGTGAGACAGGTTCTCTCTCTGACCCAGAGCAGTGAGACAGGTTCTCTCTCTGACCCAGAGCAGTGAGACAGGTTCTCTCTCTGACCCAGAGCAGTGAGACAGGTTCTCTCTCTGACCCAGAGCAGTGAGACAGGTTCTCTCTCTGACCCATCGACAGGACAAATACATCAGGGATTTCTGTCTCCAGTCTGTCTCACTTTCATTTACAACCAGGTAGAATATTGGAACGAAGGAAGAGTTTCGGCACAAAATGGCGTCATTCCGTGTCTCGGTGGAAGTTTCTCCAGTTCCTCTGGGTTAGGAGGAGAGAAACTGGTGTTTCACTGCTCTGGGTTAGGAGGAGAGAACCTGGTGTTCCACTGGCTCACTGCTCTGGGTTAGGAGGAGAGAACCTGGTGTTCCACTGGCTCACTGCTGTGGGTCAGAGGGAGAGAAACTGGTGTTCCACTGGCTCACTGCTCTGGGTTAGGAGGAGAGAAACTGGTGTTCCACTGGCTCACTGCTCTGGGTCAGGAGGAGAGAAACTGGTGTTTCACTGCTCTGGGTTAGGAGGAGAGAACCTGGTGTTCCACTGGCTCACTGCTCTGGGTTAGGAGGAGAGAAACTGGTGTTCCACTGGCTCACTGCTCTGGGTCAGAGAGAGAACCTGTCTCACTGCTCTGGGTTAGGAGGAGAGAAACTGGTGTTCCACTGGCTCACTGCTCTGGGTTAGGAGGAGAGAAACTGGTGTTCCACTGGCTCACTGCTTTGGGTCAGAGAGAGAACCTGTCTCACTGCTCTGGGTCAGAGAGAGAACCTGTCTCACTGCTCTGGGTTAGGAGGAGAGAAACTGGTGTTCCACTGGCTCACTGCTCTGGGTTAGGAGGAGAGAAACTGGTGTTCCACTGGCTCACTGCTCTGGGTTAGGAGGAGAGAAACTGGTGTTCCACTGGCTCACTGCGCTGGGTTAGGAGGAGAGAAACTGGTGTTCCACTGGCTCACTGCGCTGGGTTAGGAGGAGAGAAACTGGTGTTCCACTGGCTCACTGCTCTGGGTTAGGAGGAGAGAAACTGGTGTTCCACTGGCTCACTGCTCTGGGTTAGGAGGAGAGAAACTGGTGTTCCACTGGCTCACTGCTCTGGGTTAGGAGGAGAGAAACTGGTGTTCCACTGGCTCACTGCTCTGGGTTAGGAGGAGAGAAACTGGTGTTCCACTGGCTCACTGCTCTGGGTTAGGAGGAGAGAAACTGGTGTTCCACTGGCTCACTGCTCTGGGTCAGAGAGAGAAACTGGTGTTCCACTGGCTCACTGCTCTGGGTTAGGAGGAGAGAAACTGGTGTTCCACTGTCTCACTGCTCTGGGTTAGGAGGAGAGAAACTGGTGCTCCACTGGCTCACTGCTCTGGGTCAGGAGGAGAGAAACTGGTGTTCCACTGGCTCACTGCTCTGGGTTAGGAGGAGAGAAACTGGTGTTCCACTGGCTCACTGCTCTGGGTTAGGAGGAGAGAAACTGGTGTTCCACTGGCTCACTGCTCTGGGTTAGGAGGAGAGAAACTGGTGTTCCACTGGCTCACTGCTCTGGGATAGGAGGAGAGAAACTGGTGTTCCACTGGCTCACTGCTCTGGGTTAGGAGGAGAGAAACTGGTGTTCCACTGGCTCACTGCTCTAGGTTAGGAGGAGAGAAACTGGTGTTCCACTGGCTCACTGCTCTGGGTTAGGAGGAGAGAAACTGGTGTTCCACTGGCTCACTGCTCTGGGTTAGGAGGAGAGAAACTGGTGTTCCACTGGCTCACTGCTCTGGGTTAGGAGGAGAGAAACTGATGTTCCACTGGCTCACTGCTCTGGGTCAGAGAGAGAACCTGTCTCACTACTCTGGGTTAGGAGGAGAGAAACTGGTGTTCCACTGGCTCACTGCTCTGGGTTAGGAGGAGAGAAACTGGTGTTCCACTGGCTCACTGCTCTGGGTTAGGAGGAGAGAAACTGGTGTTCCACTGGCTCACTGCCCTGGGTTAGGAGGAGAGAAACTGGTGTTCCACTGGCTCACTGCCCTGGGTTAGGAGGAGAGAAACGGGTGTTCCACTGGCTCACTGCTCTGGGCAAGGAGGAGAGAAACTGGTGTTCCACTGGCTCACTGCTCTGGGTTAGGAGGAGAGAAACTGGTGTTCCACTGGCTCACTGCTCTGGGTTAGGAGGAGAGAAACTGGTGTTCCACTGGCTCACTGCTCTAGGTTAGGAGGAGAGAAACTGGTGTTCCACTGGCTCACTGCTCTGGGTTAGGAGGGGAGAAACTGGTGTTCCACTGGCTCACTGCTCTGGGTTAGGAGGAGAGAAACTGGTGTTCCACTGGCTCACTGCTCTGGGTTAGGAGGAGAGAAACTGGTGTTCCACTGGCTCACTGCTCTGGGTTAGGAGGAGAGAAACTGGTGTTCCACTGGCTCACTGCTCTGGGTTAGGAGGAGAGAAACTGGTGTTCCACTTGCTCACTGCTCTGGGTTAGGAGGAGAGAAACTGGTGTTCCACTGGCTCACTGCTCTGGGTTAGGAGGAGAGAAACTGGTGTTCCACTGGCTCACTGCTCTGGGTCAGGAGGAGAGAAACTGGTGTTCCACTGTCTCACTGCTCTGGGTTAGGAGGAGAGAAACTGGTGTTCCACTGGCTCACTGCTCTGGGTTAGGAGGAGAGAAACTGGTGTTCCACTGGCTCACTGCTCTGGGTTAGGAGGAGAGAACCTGGTGTTCCACTGGCTCACTGCTCTGGGTTAGGAGGAGAGAAACTGGTGTTCCACTGGCTCACTGCTCTGGGTTAGGAGGAGAGAAACTGGTGTTCCA
>NC_092091.1:97914384-97919384 GCF_045679555.1 Salvelinus alpinus
GTCTACTGTCAGGGTTATCAGTTTAGCATGTATGTCACCTGTCAGGTTTAGCATGTAGGTCTACTGTCAGGGTTATCAGTTTAGCATGTATGTCACCTGTCAGGTTTAGCATGTAGGTCTACTGTCAGGGTTATCAGTTTAACATGTAGGTCTACTGTCAGGGTTATCAGTTTAGCATGTAGGTCTACTGTCAGGTTTATCAGTTTAGCATGTAGGTCTACTGTCAGGGTTATCAGTTTAGCATGTCGGTCTACTGTCAGGTTTATCAGTTTAACATGTAGGTCTACTGTCAGGGTTATCAGTTTAGCATGTAGGTCTACTGTCAGGTTTAGTATGTAGGTCTACTGTCAGGGTTATCAGTTTAGCATGTAGGTCTACTGTCAGGTTTATCAGTTTAACATGTAGGTCTACTGTCAGGGTTATCAGTTTAGCATGTAGGTCTACTGTCAGGTTTAGTATGTAGGTCTACTGTCAGGTTTATCAGTTTAGTATGTAGGTCTACTGTCAGGTTTATCAGTTTAGCATGTAGATCTACTGTCAGGTTTATCAGTTTAGCATGTAGGTCTACTGTCAGGTTTAGCATGTAGATCTACTGTCAGGTTTATCAGTTTAGCATGTAGGTCTACTGTCAGGTTTATCAGTTTAGCATGTAGGTCTATTGTCAGGTTTATCAGTTTAGCATGTACGTCTACTGTCAGGTTTATCAGGTGAGCATGGATGCTGACTGTCGTTCTCCCTCTCTAACCAGGTACTGATTCTGACCCACACCTGGTACAGGTCAAGCTAACTGCCTGACCAATGAGAGACATTTATCAGTTTTTGAATCAATGATTCTAACTGCCCGACCAATCAGAGACATCAATCAGTTTTTGAATCAATGATTCTAACTGCCCGACCAATCAGAGATATTAATCAGTTTGTTCAATCAATGGTTCTAATTGCCCGACCAATCAGAGACAATGATCAATTAATCAATCAGGGGTTCACCAGGTAGAGAAGTTATCTAGCAGTAGGTCATAATGTTGCCTCGGTAACAACAGCAGTAGGTCATAATAAAATAAAATAAAATATATTTATATAGCCCTTCTTACATCAGCTGATATCTCAAAGTGCTGTACAGAAACCCAGCCTAAAACCCCAAACAGCAAGCAATGCAGGTGTAGAAGCACGGTGGCTAGGAAAAACTCCCTAGAAAGGCCAAAACCTAGGAAGAAACCTAGAGAGGAACCAGGCTATGAGGGGTGGCCAGTCCTCTTCTGGCTGTGCCGGGTGGAGATTATAACAGAACATGGCCAAGATGTTCAAATGTTCATAAATGACCAGCATGGTCAAATAATAATAATCACAGTAGTTGTCGAGGGTGCAACAAGTCAGCACCTCAGGAGTAAATGTCAGTTGGCTTTTCATAGCCGATCATTGAGAGTATCTCTACCGCTCCTGCGGTCTATAGAGAGTTGAAAACAGCAGGTCCGGGACAAGGTAGCACGTCCGGTGAACAGGTCAGGGTTCCATAGCCACAGGCAGAACAGTTGAAACTGGAGCAGCAGCACGACCAGGTGGACTGGGGACAACAAGGAGTCATCATGCTAGGTAGTCCTGAGGCATGGTCCTAGGGCTCAGGTCCTCCGAGAGAGAGAAAGAAAGAGAGAATTAGAAAGAGCATACTTAAATTCACACAGGACACCGGATAAGACAGGACAAGTACTCCAGATATAACCAACTGACCCTAGCCCTCCGACACTTAAACTACTGGAGCATAAATACTGGAGGCTGAGACAGGAGGGGTCAGGAGACACTGTGGCCCCATCCGATGATACCCCCGGACAGGGCCAAACAAGCAGTATATAACCCCACCCACTTTGCCAAAGCACAGCCCCCACACCACTAGAGGGATAACTTCAACCACCAACTTACCATCCTGAGACAAGGAGTATAGCCCACAAAGATCTCCGCCACAGCACAAACCAAGGGGGACCGACCCAGACAGGAAGATCACGTCAGAGACTCAACCCACTCAAGTGACTCACCCCTCCTAGGGACGGCATGGAAGAGCACCAGTAAGCCAGTGACTCAGCCCCTGTAATAGGGTTAGAGGCAGAGAATCCCAATGGAGACAGGGGAACTTGCCAGGCAGAGACAGCAAGGGCGGTTCGTTGCTCCAGAGCCTTTCCGTTCACCTTCACACTCCTGGGCCAGACTACACTCAATCATATGACCTACTGAAGAGATGAGTCTTCAATAAAGACTTAAAGGTTAAAACCGAGTCTGCGTCTCTCACATGGGTAGGCAGACCATTCCATAAAAATGGAGCTCTATAGGAGAAAGCCCTGCCTCCAGCTGTTGCCCCGGTAACAAAAGCAGTAGGTCATAATGTTGCCCCGGTAACAACAGCAGTCAGTCATAACGTTGCCCCGGTAACAACAACAGTAGGTCATAACGTTGCCCCGGTAACAACAGCAGTAGGTCATAATGTTGCCCCGGTAACAACAACAGTAGGTTATAATGTTGCCTCGGTAACAACAACAGCAGTAGGTCATAATGTTGCCCCGGTGACAACAGCAGTAGGTCATAATGTTGGCTCGGTAACAACAGCAGTCGGTCATAATGTTGCCCCGGTAACAACAGCAGTAGGTCATAATGTTGCCCCGGTGACAACAACAGCAGTAGGTCATAATGTTGCCTCGGTAACAACAGCAGTAGGTCATAATGTTGCCTCGGTAACAACAGCAGTAGGTCATAATGTTGCCTCGGTAACAACAGCAGTAGCTCATAATGTTGCCTCGGTAACAACAGCAGTAGGTCATAATGTTGCCCCGGTGACAACAGCAGTAGGTCATAATGTTGCCTCGGTAACAACAGCAGTAGGTCATAATGTTGCCTCGGTGACAACAGCAGTAGGTCATAATGTTGCCCCGGTGACAAAAGCAGTAGGTCATAATGTTGCCTCGGTAACAACAGCAGTAGGTCATAATGTTGCCTCGGTAACAACAGCAGTCGGTCATAATGTTGCCCCGGTGACAACAGCAGTCAGTCATAATGTTGCCCCGGTAACAACAGCAGTAGGTCATAATGTTCCCTCGGTAACAACAGCAGTAGGTCATAATGTTGCCCCGGTAACAACAGCAGTAGGTCATAATGTTGCCTCGGTAACAACAGCAGTAGGTCATAATGTTGCCTCGGTAACAACAGCAGTAGGTCATAATGTTGCCTCGGTAACAACAGCAGTAGGTCATAATGTTGCCTCGGTGACAACAGCAGTAGGTCATAATGTTGCCTCGGTAACAACAGCAGTAGGTCATAATGTTGCCCCGGTAACAACAGCAGTAGGTCATAATGTTCCCTCGGTAACAACAGCAGTAGTTCATAATGTTGCCTCAGTAACAACAGCAGTAGGTCATAATGTTGCCTCGGTAACAACAGCAGTAGGTCATAATGTTGCCTCGGTAACAACAGCAGTAGGTCATAATGTTGCCTCGGTAACAACAGCAGTAGGTCATAATGCTGCCTCGGTAACAACAGCAGTAGGTCATAATGTTGCCCCGGTAACGACAGCAGTAGGTCATAATGTTGCCTCGGTAACAACAGCAGTAGGTAGTAACTCTGGACCTTCAGGTCATCATCACTACAGGACCAGTTCCCTCGGTAACAACAGCAGTAGGTCATAATGTTGCCTCGGTAACAACAGCAGTAGGTAGTAACTCTGGACCTTCAGGTCATCATCACTACAGGACCAGTTCCCTCGGTAACAACAGCAGTTGGTCATAATGTTGCCCCGGTAACAACAGCAGTAGGTAGTAACTCTGGACCTTCAGGTCATCATCACTACAGGACCAGTTCCCTCGGTGACAACAGCAGTAGGTCATAATGTTCCCTCGGTAACAACAGCAGTAGGTAGTAACTCTGGACCTTCAGGTCATCATCACTACAGGACCAGTTCCCTCGGTGACAACAGCAGTAGGTCATAATGTTGCCTCGGTAACGACAGCAGTAGGTCATAATGTTGCCCCGGTAACAACAGCAGTAGGTCATAATGTTCCCTCGGTAACAACAGCAGTAGGCTTCTCTAGACACGGCATGTTGTCCTGGTAACACCCATTCTCTGTGCTTTACCGGGAGTCACAGAATGCCTAGCTGACCTGGGATGATCTGCATATACACACACACCACACCACACACACACACACACACCACACCACACACACACACACACACACACACCACACCACACCACACCACACCACAATCAGGGTTAGGAGTTTGGGAAAGTAGGATGTTGAATGGGACTCAATTGTTTGGGCCACACAAGGATAGTAAAACACCATGGACAAATGGATTAGTGGGATGATCCATTGATCTGTAATGTATAGGTCTTACCTATATCATGTTCATAGCATGTTCATGTCATGTTAATGGCATGTTTATAGCATGTTTATAGCATGTTTGTCATATTAATGTCATGTTAATGTGATGTTTATGTCATATTAATGGCATGTTTATAGCATGTTAATGTCATGTTCATGTGATGTTTATGTCATGTTTATAGCATGTTAATGTCATGTTCATGTGATGTTTATGTCATGTTTATAGCATGTTAATGTCATGTTCATGTGATGTTTATGTCATGTTTATAGCATGGTTATGATAACATCACAACAACACAGCACTGGTATACCAGACCACAGCTAGGAAGTCCATATTTAGACTACTGACGGAGTGTGTGTGTGTGTGTGTGTGTGTGTGTGTGTGGGTGTGTGTGTGTGTGTTGGCTGGGTCACGTTGGAGCGGTGCAATAGGATTGGTGTTTCTAAGGAGCAGGGTTTGAGTTCGGCCTAATCAATTATCAGTTAAGCCTTTACTGCTGCTGGCTCTCTCTGCTGTCACCTGGTCCCCAGGACTAACACCTTAATCCACCAGCCATATGGCACCTTCACACACACACACCACACACCACACACCACACACACACACACACACACACACACACACACACACACACACAC
>NC_092091.1:97921884-97939384 GCF_045679555.1 Salvelinus alpinus
GTGAATTGTAATACTGTTAGCTGTTAGCTGTTAGCTGTTAGCTGTTAGCCGTTACAGAGAGGTCAGGAGGGTGGGACAGGGCAGTGAATTGTAATACTGTTAGCTGTTAGCTGTTAGCTGTTAGCCGTTACAGAGAGGTCAGGAGGGTGGGACAGGGCAGTGAATTGTAATACTGTTAGCTGTTAGCTGTTAGCTGTTAGCCGTTACAGAGAGGTCAGGAGGGTGGGACAGGGCAGTGAATTGTAATACTGCTAGCTGTTAGCTGTTAGCTGTTAGCCGTTACAGAGAGGTCAGGTGGGTGGTACAGGGCAGTGAATTGTAATACTGTTAGCTGTTAGCTGTTAGCCGTTACAGAGAGGTCAGGAGGGTGGGACAGGGCAGTGAATTGTAATACTGTTAGCTGTTAGCTGTTAGCTGTTAGCCGTTACAGAGAGGTCAGGAGGGTGGGACAGGGCAGTGAATTGTAATACTGTTAGCTGTTAGCTGTTAGCTGTTAGCCGTTACAGAGAGGTCAGGAGGGTGGTACAGGGCAGTGAATTGTAATACTGCTAGCTGTTAGCTGTTAGCCATTACAGAGAGGTCAGGAGGGTGGGACAGGGCAGTGAATTGTAATACCTCTTAGCTGTTAGCTGTTAGCCGTTACAGAGAGGTCAGGAGGGTGGGACAGGGCAGTGAATTGTAAAACTGTTAGCTGTTAGCTGTTAGCCGTTACAGAGAGGTCATGAGGGTGGGACAGGGCAGTGAATTGTAATACTGCTAGCTGTTAGCTGTTAGCTGTTAGCCGTTACAGAGAGGTCAGGAGGGTGGGACAGGACAGTGAATTGTAATACTGCTAGCTGTTAGCTGTTAGCCGTTACAGAGAGGTCAGGAGGGTGGGACAGGGCAGTGAATTGTAATACTGCTAGCTGTTAGCTGTTAGCTGTTAGCCGTTACAGAGAGGTCAGGAGGGTGGGACAGGGTAGTGAATTGTAATACTGCTAGCTGTTAGCTGTTAGCCGTTACAGAGAGGTCAGGAGGGTGGGACAGGGCAGTGAATTGTAATACTGCTAGCTGTTAGCTGTTAGCCGTTACAGAGAGGTCAGGAGGGTGGGACAGGGCAGTGAATTGTAATACTGCTAGCTGTTAGCTGTTAGCTGTTAGCTGTTAGCCGTTACAGAGAGGTCAGGAGGGTGGGACAGGGCAGTGAATTGTAATACTGCTAGCTGTTAGCTGTTACAGAGAGGTCAGGAGGGTGGGACAGGGCAGTGAATTGTAACACTGCAAGCTGTTAGCTGTTACAGAGAGGTCAGGAGGGTGGGACAGGGCAGTGAATTGTAATACTGCTAGCTGTTAGCTGTTAGCTGTTAGCTGTTACAGAGAGGTCAGGAGGGTGGGACAGGGCAGTGAATTTTAATACTGCTAGCTGTTAGCTGTTAGCTGTTAGCTGTTAGCTGTTATCCGTTACAGAGTGGTCAGGATGGTGGGACAGGGCAGTGAATTGATAAAACTGTTAGCTGTAGCTGTTAGCTGTTACAGAGAGGTCAGGAGGGTGGGACAGGGCAGTGAATTGTAATGCTGCTAGCTGTTAGCTGTTAGCCGTTACAGAGAGGTCAGGAGGGTGGGACAGGGCAGTAAATTGTAATACTGCTAGCTGTTAGCTGTTAGCCGTTACAGAGAGGTCAGGAGGGTGGGACAGGGCTGTGAATTGTAATACTGCTAGCTGTTAGCTGTTAGCCGTTACAGAGAGGTCAGGAGGGTGGGACAGGGCAGTGAATTGTAATACTGTTAGCTGTTAGCCGTTACAGAGAGGTCAGGAGGGTGGGACAGGGCAGTGAATTGTAATACTGCTAGCTGTTAGCTGTTAGCCATTACAGAGAGGTCAGGAGGGTGGGACAGGGCAGTGAATTGTAATACTGCTAGCTGTTAGCTGTTAGCTGTTAGCCGTTACAGAGAGGTCAGGAGGGTGGGACAGGGCAGTGAATTGTAATACTGCTAGCTGTTAGCTGTTAGCTGTTAGCCGTTACAGAGAGGTCAGGAGGGTGGGACAGGGCAGTGAATTGTAATACTGCTAGCTGTTAGCTGTTAGCTGTTAGCCGTTACAGAGAGGTCAGGAGGGTCTTGGGACTGAAGCCATTTTACTGGAATTGGATTATCAGCCAGACAACACAGCTTTTTACTGACCAGACAGTTCTAGAACACAGCTTTTTACTGACCAGACAGTTCTAGAACACAGCTTTTTACTGACCAGACAGTTCTAGAACACAGCTTTTTACTGACCAGACAGTTCTAGAACACAGCTTTTTACTGACCAGACAGTTCTAGAACACAGCTTTTTAATGACCAGACAGTTCTAGAACACAGCTTTTTACTGACCAGACAGTTCTAGAACACAGCTTTTAACTGAACAGATAGTTCTAGAACACAGCTTTTTACTGACCAGACAGTTCTAGAACACAGCTTTTTTCTGACCAGACAGTTCTAGAACACATATTTTTTCTGAGCAGACAGTTCTAGAACACATCTTTCTACTGACCAGACAGTTCTAGAACACAGCTTTTAACTGACCAGACAGTTCTAGAACACAGCTTTTATCTGACCAGATGTCATGTTTTGTCTTTGATCATCATGTCTTGTCCCTGTGCTTCCCTCTGCTGGTCTTATTAGGTTCTTTCCCTCTTTCTATCCCTCTCTCTCCTCCTCCCTCTCTCCCTCTCCCGCTCTCTCTCTCTATCGTTCCGTTCCTGCTCCCAGCTGTTTCTCATTCTCCTAACGACCTCATTTACTCTTTCACACCTGTCCCCTATTTTGCCCTCTGATTAGAGTCCCTATTTCTCCCTCTGTTTTCCGCTTCTGTCCTTGTCGGATTCTTGTTTGATGTTTGCTGTTCTGTGTCCTTGTTCCGCCCTGTCGTGTTTTTGCCTTCTTCAGATGCTGCGTGTGAGCAGGTGTCTATGTCAGCTACGGCCTGTGCCTTCCTGAAGCGACCTGCAGTCTGTGGTCGCGTCTCCAGTCGTTCCTCTCTACTGACGAGAGGATTTCAGTTTCCTGTTTTGGATTTACCTTTGATAATATCCAGGGCAATCATTGTTTGTTTAAGACTGGAATAAAGACTCTGTTTCTATTACGTCGCTTTTGGGTCCTCATTCACCAGCATAACAGAAGAATCCGACCAAGAATGGACCCAGCGACTACGGATTCTCGTAACACTGCCGTCGAGATCCAGGGAGCAATGCTCGGCAGACACGAGCAGGAATTGTCTGCTGCTCGTCATGCCGTTGAGACCCTGGCCGCTCATGTCTCCGATCTCTCAGGACAGTTTCAGAGTCTTCGTCTCGTGCCACCAGCTACTTCCTGGTCTTCCGAGTCTCCGGAGCCTAGGGTTAATAACCCACCATGTTACTCTGGGCAGCCCACTGAGTGTCGCTCCTTTCTCACCCAGTGTGATATTGTGTTCTCTCTCCAGCCCAACACATACTCAGGAGAGAGAGCTCGGATCGCTTACGTCATATCACTCCTTACTGGTCGGGCTCGGGAGTGGGGCACAGCTATCTGGGAGGCAAGGGCTGAGTGTTCTAACGTCTATCAGAACTTTAAGGAGGAGATGATACGGGTTTTTGATCGTTCAGTTTTTGGGAAGGAGGCTTCCAGGGCCCTGGCTTCCCTATGTCAAGGTGATCGATCCATAACGGATTACTCTATAGAGTTTCGCACTCTTGCTGCATCCAGTGACTGGAACGAGCCGGCGTTGCTCGCTCGTTTTCTGGAGGGACTCCACGCTGAGGTTAAGGATGAGATTCTCTCCCGGGAGGTTCCTTCCAGCGTGGACTCTTTGATTGCACTCGCCATCCGCATAGAACGACGGGTAGATCTTCGTCACCGAGCTCGTGGAAGAGAGCTCGCGTTAACGGTGTTTCCCCTCTCCGCATCTCAACCATCTCCTCCCATCGGCTCAGAGACTGAGCCCATGCAGCTGGGAGGTATTCGCATCTCGACTAAGGAGAGGGAACGGAGAATCACCAACCGCCTTTGCCTCTATTGCGGTTCTGCTGGACATTTTGTCATGTCATGTCCAGTAAAAGGCCAGAGCTCATCAGTAAGCGGAGGGCTACTGGTGAGCGCTACTACTCAGGTCTCTCCATCAAGATCCTGTACTACCTTGTCGGTCCATCTACGCTGGACCGGTTCGGCTGCTTCCTGCAGTGCCTTGATAGACTCTGGGGCTGAGGGTTGTTTTATGGACGAAGCATGGGCTCGGAAACATGACATTCCTCTCAGACAGTTAGGGAAGCCCACGCCCATGTTCGCCTTAGATGGTAGTCCTCTCCCCAGTATCAGATGTGAGACACTACCTTTAACCCTCACAGTATCTGGTAACCACAGTGAGACCATTTCCTTTTTGATTTTTCGTTCACCTTTTACACCTGTTGTTTTGGGTCATCCCTGGCTAGTATGTCATAATCCTTCTATTAATTGGTCTAGTAATTCTATCCTATCCTGGAACGTTTCTTGTCATGTGAAGTGTTTAATGTCTGCTATCCCTCCTGTTTCTTCTGTCCCCTCTACTCAGGAGGAACCTGGTGATTTGACAGGAGTGCCGGAGGAATATCATGATCTACGCACGGTCTTCAGTCGGTCCAGAGCCAACTCTCTTCCTCCTCACCGGTCGTATGATTGTTGTATTGATCTCCTTCCGGGGACCACTCCCCCTCGGGGTAGACTATACTCTCTGTCGGCTCCCGAACGTAAGGCTCTCGAGGATTATCTGTCTGTTTCTCTCGACGCCGGTACCGTGGTGCCTTCTTCCTCTCCCGCCGGAGCGGGGTTTTTCTTTGTTAAGAAGAAGGACGGTACTCTGCGCCCCTGCGTGGATTATCGAGGGCTGAATGACATAACGGTTAAGAATCGTTATCCGCTTCCCCTTATGTCGTCAGCCTTCGAGATTCTGCAGGGAGCCAGGTTCTTTACTAAGTTGGACCTTCGTAACGCTTACCATCTCGTACGCATCAGAGAGGGGGACGAGTGGAAAACGGCGTTTAACACTCCGTTAGGGCATTTTGAATACCGGGTTCTGCCGTTCGGTCTCGCTAATGCTCCAGCTGTCTTTCAGGCATTAGTTAATGATGTACTGAGAGACATGCTGAACATCTTTGTTTTCGTTTACCTTGACGATATCCTGATTTTTTTCACCGTCACTCGAGATTCATGTTCAGCACGTTCGACGTGTACTCCAGCGCCTTTTAGAGAATTGTCTCTACGTGAAGGCTGAGAAGTGCGCCTTTCATGTCTCCTCTGTCACATTTCTCGGATCTGTTATTTCCGCTGAAGGCATTCAGATGGATCCCGCTAAGGTCCAGGCAGTCAGCGATTGGCCCGTTCCTAAGTCACGTGTCGAGTTACAGCGCTTTCTCGGTTTCGCTAATTTCTATCGGCGTTTCATTCGTAATTTCGGTCAAGTGGCTGCTCCTCTCACAGCTCTGACTTCTGTCAAGACTTGCTTTAAGTGGTCCGGTTCCGCCCAGGGAGCTTTTGATCTCCTCAAGAAGCGTTTTACATCCGCCCCTATCCTTGTTACTCCTGACGTCACTAAACAATTCATTGTCGAGGTTGACGCTTCAGAGGTGGGCGTGGGAGCCATTCTGTCCCAGCGCTTCCAGTCTGACGATAAGGTCCATCCTTGCGCTTACTTTTCTCATCGCCTGTCGCCATCGGAACGCAACTATGATGTGGGTAACCGCGAACTGCTCGCCATCCGCTTAGCCATAGGCGAATGGCGACAGTGGTTGGAGGGGGCGACCGTCCCTTTTGTCGTTTGGACTGACCATAAGAACCTTGAGTACATCCGTTCTGCCAAACGACTTAATGCACGTCAAGCTCGTTGGGCGTTGTTTTTCGCTCGTTTCGAGTTCGTGATTTCCTATCGCCCGGGAAATAAGAACACCAAGCCTGATGCCTTATCCCGTCTCTTTAGTTCTTCTGTGGCTTCTACCGACCCCGAGGGGATTCTCCCTGAAGGGCGTGTTGTCGGGTTGACTGTCTGGGGAATTGAGAGACAGGTAAAGCAAGCACTCACTCACACTGCGTCGCCGCGCGCTTGTCCTAGTAACCTTCTGTTCGTTCCTGTCTCTACTCGTCTGGCTGTTCTTCAGTGGGCTCATTCTGCCAAGTTAGCTGGCCACCCCGGCGTTCGGGGTACGCTTGCTTCTATTCGCCAGCGGTTTTGGTGGCCTACTCAGGAGCGGGACACGCGCCGTTTCGTGGCTGCTTGTTCGGACTGCGCGCAGACTAAGTCATGTAACTCTCCTCCTGCCGGTCGTCTCAGACCGCTTCCCATTCCTTCTCGACCATGGTCTCACATCGCCTTAGACTTTATTACCGGTCTGCCTTCGTCTGCGGGGAAGACTGTGATTCTTACGGTTATCGATAGGTTCTCTAAGGCGGCACATTTCATTCCCCTCGCTAAGCTTCCTTCCGCTAAGGAGACGGCACAAATCATCATTGAGAATGTGTTCAGAATTCATGGCCTCCCGTTAGACGCCGTTTCAGACAGAGGTCCGCAATTCACGTCACAGTTTTGGAGGGAGTTCTGTCGTTTGATTGGTGCTTCCGTCAGTCTCTCTTCCGGGTTTCATCCCCAGTCTAACGGTCAAGCAGAAAGGGCCAATCAGTCGATTGGTCGCATATTACGCAGCCTTTCGTTTCGAAACCCTGCGTCTTGGGCAGAACAGCTCCCCTGGGCTGAGTACGCTCACAACTCGCTTCCTTCGTCTGCTACCGGGCTATCTCCGTTTCAGAGTAGTCTTGGTTACCAGCCTCCTCTGTTCTCGTCCCAGCTCGCCGAGTCCAGCGTTCCCTCCGCTCAGGCTTTTGTCCAACGTTGTGAGCGCACCTGGAGGAGGGTCAGGTCTGCACTTTGCCGTTACAGGGCGCAGACTGTGAGAGCCGCCAATAAACGTAGGATTAAGAGTCCTAGGTATTGTCGCGGTCAGAGAGTGTGGCTTTCCACTCGTAACCTTCCCCTTACGACAGCTTCTCGCAAGTTGACTCCGCGGTTCATTGGTCCGTTCCGTGTCTCTCAGGTCGTCAATCCTGTCGCTGTGCGACTGCTTCTTCCGCGACATCTTCGTCGCGTCCACCCTGTGTTCCATGTCTCTTGTGTCAAGCCTTTTCTTCGCGCCCCCGTTCGTCTTCCCTCCCCCCCCCCCGTCCTTGTCGAGGGCGCACCTATTTACAAGGTACGGAGGATCATGGACATGCGTTCTCGGGGACGTGGTCACCAGTACTTAGTGGATTGGGAGGGTTACGGTCCTGAGGAGAGGAGTTGGGTTCCATCTCGGGACGTGCTGGACCGTTCGTTGATTGATGATTTCCTTCGTTGCCGCCAGGGTTCCTCCTCGAGTGCGCCAGGAGGCGCTCGGTGAGTGGGGGGGTACTGTCATGTTTTGTCTTTGATCATCATGTCTTGTCCCTGTGCTTCCCTCTGCTGGTCTTATTAGGTTCTTTCCCTCTTTCTATCCCTCTCTCTCCTCCTCCCTCTCTCCCTCTCCCGCTCTCTCTCTCTATCGTTCCGTTCCTGCTCCCAGCTGTTTCTCATTCTCCTAACGACCTCATTTACTCTTTCACACCTGTCCCCTATTTTGCCCTCTGATTAGAGTCCCTATTTCTCCCTCTGTTTTCCGCTTCTGTCCTTGTCGGATTCTTGTTTGATGTTTGCTGTTCTGTGTCCTTGTTCCGCCCTGTCGTGTTTTTGCCTTCTTCAGATGCTGCGTGTGAGCAGGTGTCTATGTCAGCTACGGCCTGTGCCTTCCTGAAGCGACCTGCAGTCTGTGGTCGCGTCTCCAGTCGTTCCTCTCTACTGACGAGAGGATTTCAGTTTCCTGTTTTGGATTTACCTTTGATAATATCCAGGAGAATCATTGTTTGTTTAAGACTGGAATAAAGACTCTGTTTCTATTACGTCGCTTTTGGGTCCTCATTCACCAGCATAACACCAGATAGTTCTAGAACACAGCTTTTTACTGACCAGACAGTTCTAGAACACAGCTTTTTACTGACCAGACAGTTCTAGAACACAGCTTTTTACTGACCAGACAGTTCTAGAACACAGCTTTTTACTGACCAGACAGTTCTAGAACACAGCTTTTTACTGACCAGACAGTTCTAGAACACAGCTTTTTACTGACCAGACAGTTCTAGAACACAGCTTTTTACTGACCAGACAGTTCTAGAACACATATTTTTACTGACCAGACAGTTCTAGAACACAGCTTTTTACTGACCAGACAGTTCTAGAACAGCTTTTTACTGACCAGACAGTTCTAGAACAGCTTTTTACTGACCAGACAGTTCTAAAACAGCTTTTTACTGACCAGACAGTTCTAGAACACAGCTTTTTACTGACCAGACAATTCTAGAACACAGCTTTTTACTGACCAGACAGTTCTAGAACATCTTTTTACTGACCAGACAGTTCTAGAACACAGCTTTTTACTGACCAGACAGTTCTAGAACACAGCTTTTTACTGACCAGACAGTTCTAGAACACAGCCCCTCACCCCCCAAATTCACTCCAAATCAACCCACTTTACCCCTTTACCTTTCACCTCATATGTAAAAAAGGGTCTGTCTTTCTCTCTCTGTGTGTGTGTGTGTGTGTCTTTGTGTGTCTTTGTGTGTGTGTGTGTGTGTGTGTGTGTGTGTGTGTGTGTGTGTGTGTGTGTGTGTGTGACTGTGTGACTGTGTGTGTGTGTGTGTGTACCTGCTGAGCAGAAGATCAGGTATTACTGCATCCGATCTAAATAGAGACATACTGTCAACATAAAATCCAGCACAGAGCCATGCAATCTCCATAGGGAAACACTGGCAGTGGAATGGCCGTACTGAAGAGCTCAGTGTCTTTCAACGTGGCACCGTCAGAGGATGCCACCTTTCCAACAAGTCATTTTATCAATTTTCTGCCCTGCTAAAGTCGCCCCGGTGAACTGTAATTGTGAAGTGGAAACGGCTAGGAGCTAACGACTGTTGTATGTGATTGGCTAATGACTATTGTATTGTGTGATTGGCTAACAAGTGTGCGTTATGTGATTGGCTGAGGAGGTTGCGTTGTGTAATTGGCTAACGAGACTTGTGCTAAGTGATTGGCTAATGAGGTTGTATTTTGTTCTCAGATCTCATCGTAAAAGTCATCCAACAGAACATGGGAGGGATAAAACTAGAGGACTATCGCAAGGTAGGCTGCTGTAATACTAACTCTGTTAGATATAATAATGTATAACTCACTAACACGCTGTAACTCTGTGTTTTCTGCTGTTGCAGCCAGAGAACGTTGTCCTGATGCTACAGGTAAAGTAGTTATCTCTCTCTAACAGACAGGTAGTTGTCTCTCTAACAGACAGGTAGTTATCTCTCTAACAGACAGGTAGTTATCTCTCTAACAGACAGGTAGTTATCTCTCTAACAGACAGGTAGTTATCTCTCTAACAGACAGGTAGTTATCTCTCTCTAACAGACAGGTAGTTATCTCTCTAACAGACAGGTAGTTATCTCTCTAACAGACAGGTAGTTATCTCTCTAACAGACAGGTAGTTATCTCTCTAACAGACAGGTAGTTATCTCTCTAACAAACAGGTAGTTATCTCTCTAACAGACAGGTAGTTATCTCTCTAACAGACAGGTAGTTATCTCTCTAACAGACAGGTAGTTATCTCTCTAACAGACAGGTAGTTATCTCTCTAACAGACAGGTAGTTATCTCTCTAACAGACAGGTAGTTATCTCTCTAACAGACAGGTAGTTGTCTCTCTAACAGACAGGTAGTTGTCTCTCTAACAGACAGGTAGTTATCTCTCTAACAGACAGGTAGTTATCTATCTGACAGACAGGTAGTTATCTCTCTAACAGACAGGTAGTTATCTATCTAACAGACAGGTAGTTATCTCTCTAACAGACAGGTAGTTATCTATCTGACAGACAGGTAGTTATCTCTCTAACAGACAGGTAGTTGTCTCTCTAACAGACAGGTAGTTATCTCTCTAACAGACAGGTAGTTGTCTCTCTAACAGACAGGTAGTTATCTATCTAACAGACAGGTAGTTATCTATCTAACAGACAGGTAGTTATCTCTCTAACAGACAGGTAGTTATCTCTCTCTAACAGACAGGTAGTTATCTCTCTAACAGACAGGTAGTTATCTATCTAACAGACAGGTAGTTATCTCTCTAACAGACAGGTAGTTGTCTCTCTAACAGACAGGTAGTTATCTCTCTAACAGACAGGTAGTTGTCTCTCTAACAGACAGGTAGTTATCTCTCTAACAGACAGGTAGTTGTCTCTCTAACGGACAGGTAGTTATCTCTCTAACAGACAGGTAGTTGTCTCTCTAACAGACAGGTAGTTATCTATCTAACAGACAGGTAGTTATCTCTCTAACAGACAGGTAGTTATCTCTCTAACAGACAGGTAGTTATCTCTCTAACAGACAGGTAGTTATCTATCTCTAACAGACAGGTAGTTATCTATCTAACAGACAGGTAGTTATCTCTCTAACAGACAGGTAGTTATCTCTCTAACAGACAGGTAGTTATCTCTCTAACAAACAGGTAGTTATCTCTCTAACAGACAGGTAGTTATCTCTCTAACATACAGGTAGTTATCTCTCTAACAGACAGGTAGTTGTCTCTCTAACAGACAGGTAGTTGTCTCTCTAACAGACAGGTAGTTATCTCTCTAACAGACAGGTAGTTATCTCTCTAACAGACAGGTAGTTATCTCTCTAACAGACAGGTAGTTATCTATCTAACAGACAGGTAGTTATCTCTCTCTAACAGACAGGTAGTTATCTCTCTAACAGACAGGTAGTTATCTATCTAACAGACAGGTAGTTATCTCTCTGACAGACAGGTAGTTATCTCTCTAACAGACAGGTAGTTATCTCTCTAACAGACAGGTAGTTGTCTCTCTAACAGACAGGTAGTTATCTATCTAACAGACAGGTAGTTATCTCTCTAACAGACAGGTAGTTATCTCTCTAACAGACAGGTAGTTATCTCTCTAACAGACAGGTAGTTATCTCTCTAACAGACAGGTAGTTATCTCTCTAACAGACAGGTAGTTATCTCTCTAACAGACAGGTAGTTATCTCTCTAACAGACAGGTAGTTATCTATCTAACAGACAGGTAGTTGTCTCTCTAACAGACAGGTAGTTATCTCTCTAACAGACAGGTAGTTATCTCTCTAACAGACAGGTAGTTATCTCTCTAACAAACAGGTAGTTATCTCTCTAACAGACAGGTAGTTATCTCTCTAACAGACAGGTAGTTATCTCTCTAACAGACAGGTAGTTATCTCTCTAACAGACAGGTAGTTATCTATCTAACAGACAGGTAGTTATCTCTCTAACAGACAGGTAGTTATCTATCTAACAGACAGGTAGTTATCTCTCTAACAGACAGGTAGTTATCTATCTAACAGACAGGTAGTTATCTCTCTAACAGACAGGTAGTTATCTCTCTAACGGACAGGTAGTTATCTCTCTAACAGACAGGTAGTTATCTCTCTAACAGACAGGTAGTTATCTCTCTAACAGACAGGTAGTTATCTATCTGACAGACAGGTAGTTATCTCTCTAACGGACAGGTAGTTATCTCTCTAACAGACAGGTAGTTATCTCTCTAACAGACAGGTAGTTATCTCTCTAACAGACAGGTAGTTGTCTCTCTAACAGACAGGTAGTTATCTCTCTAACAGACAGGTAGTTATCTCTCTAACAGACAGGTAGTTATCTCTCTAACAGACAGGTAGTTGTCTCTCTAACAGACAGGTAGTTATCTCTCTAACAGACAGGTAGTTATCTCTCTAACAGACAGGTAGTTATCTCTCTAACAAACAGGTAGTTATCTATCTAACAGACAGGTAGTTATCTCTCTAACGGACAGGTAGTTATCTCTCTCTAACAGACAGGTAGTTATCTCTCTAACAGACAGGTAGTTATCTCTCTAACAGACAGGTAGTTATCTATCTAACAGACAGGTAGTTATCTCTCTAACAGACAGGTAGTTATCTCTCTAACAGACAGGTAGTTATCTATCTAACAGACAGGTAGTTATCTCTCTAACGGACAGGTAGTTATCTCTCTAACAGACAGGTAGTTGTCTCTCTAACAGACAGGTAGTTATCTCTCTAACAGACAGGTAGTTGTCTCTCTAACAGACAGGTAGTTATCTATCTAACAGACAGGTAGTTATCTCTCTCTAACAGACAGGTAGTTATCTATCTAACAGACAGGTAGTTATCTCTCTCTAACAGACAGGTAGTTATCTCTCTAACAGACAGGTAGTTATCTATCTGACAGACAGGTAGTTATCTATCTAACAGACAGGTAGTTATCTCTCTAACAGACAGGTAGTTATCTCTCTAACAGACAGGTAGTTATCTCTCTCTAACAGACAGGTAGTTATCTATCTAACAGACAGGTAGTTATCTCTCTCTAACAGACAGGTAGTTATCTATCTAACAGACAGGTAGTTATCTCTCTAACAGACAGGTAGTTATCTCTCTAACAGACAGGTAGTTATCTCTCTCTAACAGACAGGTAGTTATCTATCTAACAGACAGGTAGTTATCTATCTGACAGACAGGTAGTTGTCTCTCTAACAGACAGGTAGTTATCTCTCTAACGGACAGGTAGTTGTCTATCTAACAGACAGGTAGTTGTCTCTCTAACAGACAGGTAGTTATCTATCTAACAGACAGGTAGTTATCTCTCTAACAGACAGGTAGTTATCTCTCTAACAGACAGGTAGTTATCTATCTAACAGACAGGTAGTTATCTCTCTCTAACAGACAGGTAGTTATCTATCTAACAGACAGGTAGTTATCTCTCTAACGGACAGGTAGTTATCTCTCTAACAGACAGGTAGTTATCTCTCTAACAGACAGGTAGTTATCTATCTGACAGACAGGTAGTTATCTCTCTAACGGACAGGTAGTTATCTCTCTAACAGACAGGTAGTTATCTCTCTAACAGACAGGTAGTTATCTATCTAACAGACAGGTAGTTATCTCTCTAACAGACAGGTAGTTGTCTCTCTAACAGACAGGTAGTTATCTATCTGACAGACAGGTAGTTATCTCTCTAACAGACAGGTAGTTATCTATCTAACAGACAGGTAGTTATCTCTCTAACAGACAGGTAGTTATCTCTCTAACAGACAGGTAGTTATCTCTCTAACAGACAGGTAGTTGTCTCTCTAACAGACAGGTAGTTATCTCTCTAACAGACAGGTAGTTATCTCTCTAACAGACAGGTAGTTATCTATCTGACAGACAGGTAGTTATCTCTCTAACGGACAGGTAGTTATCTCTCTAACAGACAGGTAGTTATCTCTCTAACAGACAGGTAGTTATCTCTCTAACAGACAGGTAGTTATCTATCTAACAGACAGGTAGTTATCTCTCTAACAGACAGGTAGTTATCTCTCTAACAGACAGGTAGTTATCTCTCTAACAGACAGGTAGTTGTCTCTCTAACAGACAGGTAGTTATCTCTCTAACATACAGGTAGTTATCTCTCTAACAGACAGGTAGTTATCTCTCTAACAGACAGGTAGTTATCTCTCTAACAGACAGGTAGTTGTCTCTCTAACAGACAGGTAGTTATCTCTCTAACAGACAGGTAGTTATCTCTCTAACGGACAGGTAGTTATCTATCTAACAGACAGGTAGTTATCTCTCTAACAGACAGGTAGTTATCTCTCTAACAGACAGGTAGTTATCTCTCTCTAACAGACAGGTAGTTATCTCTCTAACAGACAGGTAGTTATCTCTCTAACAGACAGGTAGTTGTCTCTCTAACAGACAGGTAGTTATCTATCTAACAGACAGGTAGTTATCTCTCTAACGGACAGGTAGTTATCTCTCTAACAGACAGGTAGTTATCTCTCTAACGAACAGGTAGTTATCTCTCTAACAGACAGGTAGTTATCTATCTAACAGACAGGTAGTTATCTCTCTAACAGACAGGTAGTTATCTATCTAACAGACAGGTAGTTATCTCTCTAACAAACAGGTAGTTATCTATCTAACAGACAGGTAGTTATCTCTCTAACAGACAGGTAGTTATCTCTCTAACAGACAGGTAGTTATCTATCTAACAGACAGGTAGTTATCTCTCTCTAACAGACAGGTAGTTATCTCTCTAACAGACAGGTAGTTATCTCTCTAACGGACAGGTAGTTATCTCTCTAACAGACAGGTAGTTATCTCTCTCTAACAGACAGGTAGTTATCTATCTAACAGACAGGTAGTTATCTCTCTCTAACAGACAGGTAGTTATCTCTCTAACAGACAGGTAGTTATCTATCTAACAGACAGGTAGTTATCTCTCTGACAGACAGGTAGTTATCTCTCTGACAGACAGGTAGTTATCTATCTAACAGACAGGTAGTTATCTCTCTAACAGACAGGTAGTTATCTATCTGACAGACAGGTAGTTATCTCTCTAACAGACAGGTAGTTGTCTCTCTAACAGACAGGTAGTTGTCTCTCTAACAGACAGGTAGTTATCTCTCTAACAGACAGGTAGTTGTCTCTCTAACAGACAGGTAGTTATCTATCTAACAGACAGGTAGTTATCTCTCTAACAGACAGGTAGTTATCTATCTAACAGACAGGTAGTTATCTCTCTAACAGACAGGTAGTTATCTCTCTAACAGACAGGTAGTTATCTCTCTAACAGACAGGTAGTTATCTCTCTAACAGACAGGTAGTTATCTATCTAACAGACAGGTAGTTATCTCTCTAACAGACAGGTAGTTATCTCTCTAACAGACAGGTAGTTATCTCTCTAACAGACAGGTAGTTATCTCTCTAACAGACAGGTAGTTATCTCTCTAACAGACAGGTAGTTATCTATCTAACAGACAGGTAGTTATCTCTCTAACAGACAGGTAGTTATCTATCTAACAGACAGGTAGTTATCTCTCTAACAGACAGGTAGTTATCTATCTAACAGACAGGTAGTTATCTCTCTAACAGACAGGTAGTTATCTCTCTAACAGACAGGTAGTTATCTCTCTAACAGACAGGTAGTTATCTCTCTAACAGACAGGTAGTTGTCTCTCTAACAGACAGGTAGTTATCTCTCTAACATACAGGTAGTTATCTCTCTAACAGACAGGTAGTTATCTCTCTAACAGACAGGTAGTTATCTCTCTAACAGACAGGTAGTTGTCTCTCTAACAGACAGGTAGTTATCTCTCTAACAGACAGGTAGTTATCTCTCTAACGGACAGGTAGTTATCTATCTAACAGACAGGTAGTTATCTCTCTAACAGACAGGTAGTTATCTCTCTAACAGACAGGTAGTTATCTCTCTCTAACAGACAGGTAGTTATCTCTCTAACAGACAGGTAGTTATCTCTCTAACAGACAGGTAGTTGTCTCTCTAACAGACAGGTAGTTATCTATCTAACAGACAGGTAGTTATCTCTCTAACGGACAGGTAGTTATCTCTCTAACAGACAGGTAGTTATCTATCTAACAGACAGGTAGTTATCTCTCTAACAGACAGGTAGTTATCTATCTAACAGACAGGTAGTTATCTCTCTAACAAACAGGTAGTTATCTATCTAACAGACAGGTAGTTATCTCTCTAACAGACAGGTAGTTATCTCTCTAACAGACAGGTAGTTATCTATCTAACAGACAGGTAGTTATCTCTCTCTAACAGACAGGTAGTTATCTCTCTAACAGACAGGTAGTTATCTCTCTAACGGACAGGTAGTTATCTCTCTAACAGACAGGTAGTTATCTCTCTCTAACAGACAGGTAGTTATCTATCTAACAGACAGGTAGTTATCTCTCTCTAACAGACAGGTAGTTATCTCTCTAACAGACAGGTAGTTATCTCTCTAACGGACAGGTAGTTATCTCTCTAACAGACAGGTAGTTATCTCTCTCTAACAGACAGGTAGTTATCTCTCTAACGGACAGGTAGTTATCTCTCTAACAGACAGGTAGTTATCTCTCTCTAACAGACAGGTAGTTATCTCTCTCTAACAGACAGGTAGTTATCTCTCTAACAGACAGGTAGTTATCTCTCTAACAGACAGGTAGTTATCTCTCTAACAGACAGGTAGTTATCTCTCTAACAGACAGGTAGTTATCTATCTAACAGACAGGTAGTTATCTCTCTAACAGACAGGTAGTTATCTCTCTCTAACAGACAGGTAGTTATCTCTCTAACGGACAGGTAGTTATCTATCTGACAGACAGGTAGTTATCTCTCTAACAGACAGGTAGTTATCTCTCTAACAGACAGGTAGTTATCTATCTAACAGACAGGTAGTTATCTCTCTAACAGACAGGTAGTTATCTCTCTAACAGACAGGTAGTTATCCATCTGACAGACAGGTAGTTATCTCTCTAACAGACAGGTAGTTATCTCTCTAACAGACAGGTAGTTATCTATCTAACAGACAGGTAGTTATCTATCTGACAGACAGGTAGTTATCTCTCTAACAGACAGGTAGTTGTCTCTCTAACAGACAGGTAGTTATCTCTCTAACAGACAGGTAGTTATCTCTCTAACAGACAGGTAGTTATCTATCTAACAGACAGGTAGTTATCTCTCTAACAGACAGGTAGTTGTCTCTCTAACAGACAGGTAGTTATCTCTCTAACAGACAGGTAGTTGTCTCTCTAACAGACAGGTAGTTATCTCTCTAACAGACAGGTAGTTATCTCTCTAACAGACAGGTAGTTATCTATCTAACAGACAGGTAGTTATCTCTCTAACAGACAGGTAGTTATCTCTCTAACAGACAGGTAGTTATCTCTCTAACAGACAGGTAGTTATCTATCTAACAGACAGGTAGTTGTCTCTCTAACAGACAGGTAGTTATCTCTCTAACAGACAGGTAGTTATCTCTCTAACAGACAGGTAGTTATCTCTCTCTAACAGACAGGTAGTTATCTCTCTAACAGACAGGTAGTTATCTATCTGACAGACAGGTAGTTATCTATCTAACAGACAGGTAGTTATCTCTCTAACAGACAGGTAGTTATCTATCTAACAGACAGGTAGTTATCTCTCTAACAGACAGGTAGTTATCTCTCTAACAGACAGGTAGTTATCTATCTGACAGACAGGTAGTTATCTCTCTCTAACAGACAGGTAGTTATCTCTCTAACAGACAGGTAGTTATCTCTCTAACAGACAGGTAGTTATCTCTCTAACAGACAGGTAGTTATCTCTCTAACAGACAGGTAGTTGTCTCTCTAACAGACAGGTAGTTATCTATCTAACAGACAGGTAGTTATCTCTCTAACAGACAGGTAGTTATCTATCTGACAGACAGGTAGTTGTCTCTCTAACAGACAGGTAGTTATCTCTCTAACAGACAGGTAGTTATCTCTCTAACAGACAGGTAGTTATCTATCTCTAACAGACAGGTAGTTATCTCTCTAACAGACAGGTAGTTATCTCTCTAACAGACAGGTAGTTATCCATCTGACAGACAGGTAG
>NC_092091.1:97944384-97954384 GCF_045679555.1 Salvelinus alpinus
CAGCTACATCAGTTATAGCATTATAATACCTCGTTACTGCTACAACAGTTATAGCATTATAATACCTCGTTACAGCTAAAACAGTTATAGCATTATAATGCCTCGTTACTGCTACAACATTATAATACCTCGTTACTGCTACAACAGTTATAGCATTATAATACCTCGTTACTGCTACAACAGTTATAGCATTATAATACCTCGTTACAGCTAAAACAGTTATAGCATTATAATACCTCGTTACAGCTACAACAGTTATAGCATTATAATACCTCGTTACAGCTACAACAGTTATAGCATTATAATACCTCGTTACAGCTACAACAGTTATAGCATTATAATACCTCGTTACAGCTACAACAGTTATAGCATTATAATACCTCGTTACTGATACAACATTATAAAGCTTGTTACTGCTACAACAGTTATAGCATTATAATACCTCGTTACAGCTACAACAGTTATAGCATTATAATACCTCGTTACAGCTACAACAGTTATAGCATTATAATACCTCGTTACAGCTACAACAGTTATAGCATTATAATACCTCGTTACTGCTACAACAGTTATAGCATTATAATACCTCGTTACAGCTAAAACAGTTATAGCATTATAATACCTCGTTACAGCTAAAACAGTTATAGCATTATAATACCTCGTTACTGCTACAACAGTTATAGCATTATAATACCTCGTTACAGCTATAACAGTTATAGCATTATAATACCTCATTACTGCTACAACAGTTATAGCATTATAATACCTCGTTACAGCTACAACAGTTATAGCATTATAATACCTCGTTACTGCTACAACAGTTATAGCATTATAATACCTTGTTACAGCTACAACAGTTATAGCATTAAAATACCTCGTTACAGCTACAACAGTTATAGCATTATAATACCTCGTTACAGCTACAGCAGTTATAGCATTATAATGCCTCGTTACTGCTACAACATTATAATACCTCGTTACTGCTACAACAGTTATAGCATTATAATGCCTCGTTACTGCTACAACAGTTATAGCATTATAATACCTCGTTACTGCTACAACATTATAATACCTCGTTACAGCTACAACAGTTATAGCATTATAATACCTCGTTACAGCTAAAACAGTTATAGCATTATAATACCTCGTTACAGCTACAACAGTTATAGCATTATAATACCTCGTTACTGCTACAACATTATAAAGCTTGTTACTGCTACATCAGTTATAGCATTATAATACCTCGTTACAGCTACAACAGTTATAGCATTATAATGCCTCGTTACTGCTACAACATTATAATACCTCGTTACTGGTTCAACATTATAATACCTCGTTACTGCTACAATATTATAATACCTCGTTACTGCTACAACAGTTATAGCATTATAATACCTCGTTACTGCTACAACATTATAATACCTCGTTACTGCTACAACATTATAATACCTCGTTACTGCTACAACATTATAATACCTCGTTACAGCTACAACATTATAATACCTCGTTACTGCTACAACATTATAATACCTCGTTACTGCTAAAACATTATAATACCTCGTTACAGCTACAACATTATAATACATCGTTACTGCTACTACATTATAATACCTCGTTACTGCTACAACAGTTATATCATTATAATACCTCGTTACTGCTACAACATTATAATACCTCGTTACTGCTACAACATTATAATACCTCGTTACTGCTACAACATTATAATACCTCGTTACTGCTACAACATTATAATACCTCGTTACAGCTACAACATTATAATACCTCGTTACAGCTACAACATTATAATACCTCGTTACTGCTACAACATTATTATACCTCGTTACAGCTACAACAGTTATAGCATTATAATACCTCGTTACTGCTACAACAGTTATAGCATTATAATGCCTCGTTACAGCTACAACATTATAATACCTCGTTACTGCTACAACAGTTATAGCATTATAATACCTCGTTACTGCTACAACAGTTATAGCATTATAATACCTCGTTACAGCTACAACAGTTATAGCATTATAATACCTCGTTACAGCTACAACAGTTATAGCATTATAATACCTCGTTACAGCTACAACAGTTATAGCATTATAATACCTCGTTACTGCTACAACAGTTATAGCATTATAATACCTCGTTACAGCTACAACAGTTATAGCATTATAATACCTCGTTACTGCTACAACAGTTATAGCATTATAATACCTCGTTACAGCTAAAACAGTTATAGCATTATAATGCCTCGTTACTGCTACAACATTATAATACCTCGTTACTGCTACAACAGTTATAGCATTATAATACCTCGTTACTGCTACAACAGTTATAGCATTATAATACCTCGTTACAGCTAAAACAGTTATAGCATTATAATACCTCGTTACAGCTACAACAGTTATAGCATTATAATACCTCGTTACAGCTACAACAGTTATAGCATTATAATGCCTCGTTACTGCTACAACAGTTATAGCATAATAATACCTCGTTACAGCTACAACAGTTATAGCATTATAATACCTCGTTACTGTTACAACAGTTATAGCATTATAATACCTCGTTACAGCTACAACAGTTATAGCATTATAATACCTCGTTACAGCTAAAACAGTTATAGCATTATAATGCCTCGTTACTGCTACAACATTATAATACCTCGTTACTGCTACAACAGTTATAGCATTATAATACCTCGTTACTGCTACAACAGTTATAGCATTATAATACCTCGTTACAGCTAAAACAGTTATAGCATTATAATACCTCGTTACAGCTGCAACAGTTATAGCATTATAATACCTCGTTACAGCTACAACAGTTATAGCATTATAATACCTCGTTACAGCTACAACAGTTATAGCATTATAATACCTCGTTACAGCTACAACAGTTATAGCATTATAATACCTCGTTACTGCTACAACATTATAAAGCTTGTTACTGCTACAACAGTTATAGCATTATAATACCTCGTTACAGCTACAACAGTTATAGCATTATAATACCTCGTTACAGCTACAACAGTTATAGCATTATAATACCTCGTTACAGCTACAACAGTTATAGCATTATAATACCTCGTTACTGCTACAACAGTTATAGCATTATAATACCTCGTTACAGCTAAAACAGTTATAGCATTATAATACCTCGTTACAGCTAAAACAGTTATAGCATTATAATACCTCGTTACTGCTACAACAGTTATAGCATTATAATACCTCGTTACAGCTAAAACAGTTATAGCATTATAATACCTCGTTACTGCTACAACAGTTATAGCATTATAATACCTCGTTACAGCTACAACAGTTATAGCATTATAATACCTCGTTACTGCTACAACAGTTATAGCATTATAATACCTTGTTACAGCTACAACAGTTATAGCATTATAATACCTCGTTACAGCTACAACAGTTATAGCATTATAATACCTCGTTACAGCTACAGCAGTTATAGCATTATAATGCCTCGTTACTGCTACAACATTATAATACCTCGTTACTGCTACAACAGTTATAGCATTATAATGCCTCGTTACTGCTACAACAGTTATAGCATTATAATACCTCGTTACTGCTACAACATTATAATACCTCGTTACAGCTACAACAGTTATAGCATTATAATACCTCGTTACAGCTAAAACAGTTATAGCATTATAATACCTCGTTACAGCTACAACAGTTATAGCATTATAATACCTCGTTACTGCTACAACATTATAAAGCTTGTTACTGCCACATCAGTTATAGCATTATAATACCTCGTTACAGCTACAGCAGTTATAGCATTATAATACCTCGTTACTGCTACAACAGTTATAGCATTATAATGCCTCGTTACTGCTACAACATTATAATACCTCGTTACTGCTACAACATTATAATACCTCGTTACTGCTACAATATTATAATACCTCGTTACTGCTACAACAGTTATAGCATTATAATACCTCGTTACAGCTACAACATTATAATACCTCGTTACTGCTACAACGTTATAATACCTCGTTACAGCTACAACATTATAATACCTCGTTACTGCTACAACATTATAATACCTCGTTACTGCTACAACATTATAATACCTCGTTACAGCTACAACATTATAATACCTCGTTACTGCTACTACATTATAATACCTCGTTACTGCTACAACAGTTATAGCATTATAATACCTCATTACTGCTACAACAGTTATAGCATTATAATACCTCGTTACTGCTACAACATTATAATACCTCGTTACAGCTACAGCAGTTATAGCATTATAATACCTCGTTACTGCTACAACAGTTATAACATTATAATACCTCGTTACTGCTACAACAGTTATAATACCTCGTTACTGCTACAACAGTTATAACATTATAATACCTCGTTACTGCTACAACATTATAATACCTCGTTACTGCTACAACATTATAATACCTCGTTACTGCTACAACATTATAATACCTCGTTACTGCTACAACAGTTATAGCATTATAATACCTCGTTACTGCTACAACAGTTATAGCATTATAATACCTCGTTACAGCTACAACAGTTATAGCATTATAATACCTCGTTACAGCTACAACAGTTATAGCATTATAATACCTCATTATAATACCTCGTTACAGCTACAACAGTTATAGCATTATAATACCTCGTTACTGCTACAACATATAATACCTCGTTACAGCTACAACATTATAATACCTCGTTACTGCTACAACGTTATAATACCTCGTTACAGCTACAACATTATAATACCTCGTTACTGCTACAATATTATAATACCTCGTTACTGCTACAACAGTTATAGCATTATAATACCTCGTTACTGCTACAACATTATAATACCTCGTTACAGCTACAACATTAAAATACCTCGTTACTGCTACAACGTAATAATACCTCGTTACAGCTACAACATTATAATACCTCGTTACTGCTACAACATTATAATACCTCGTTACTGCTACAACATTATAATACCTCGTTACAGCTACAACATTATAATACCTCGTTACTGCTACTACATTATAATACCTCGTTACTGCTACAACAGTTATAGCATTATAATACCTCATTACTGCTACAACAGTTATAGCATTATAATACCTCGTTACTGCTACAACATTATAATACCTCGTTACAGCTACAGCAGTTATAGCATTATAATACCTCGTTACTGCTACAACAGTTATAACATTATAATACCTCGTTACTGCTACAACAGTTATAACATTATAATACCTCGTTACTGCTACAACATTATAATACCTCGTTACTGCTACAACAGTTATAATACCTCGTTACTGCTACAACAGTTATAACATTATAATACCTCGTTACTGCTACAACATTATAATACCTCGTTACTGCTACAACATTATAATACCTCGTTACTGCTACAACAGTTATAGCATTATAATACCTCGTTACTGCTACAACAGTTATAGCATTATAATACCTCGTTACAGCTAAAACAGTTATAGCATTATAATACCTCGTTACAGCTGCAACAGTTATAGCATTATAATACCTCGTTACAGCTACAACAGTTATAGCATTATAATACCTCGTTACAGCTACAACAGTTATAGCATTATAATACCTCGTTACTGCTACAACAGTTATAATACCTCGTTACTGCTACAACAGTTATAACATTATAATACCTCGTTACAGCTACAACATTATAATACCTCGTTACTGCTACAACATTATAATACCTCGTTACTGCTACAACAGTTATAGCATTATAATACCTCGTTACTGCTACAACAGTTATAGCATTATAATACCTCGTTACAGCTGCAACAGTTATAGCATTATAATACCTCGTTACAGCTACAACAGTTATAGCATTATAATACCTCGTTACTGCTACAACATTATAAAGCTTGTTACTGCTACAACAGTTATAGCATTATAATACCTCGTTACAGCTACAACAGTTATAGCATTATAATACCTCGTTACAGCTACAACAATTATAGCATTATAATACCTCGTTACAGCTACAACAGTTATAGCATTATAATACCTCGTTACTGCTACAACAGTTATAGCATTATAATACCTCGTTACAGCTAAAACAGTTATAGCATTATAATACCTCGTTACAGCTAAAACAGTTATAGCATTATAATACCTCGTTACTGCTACAACAGTTATAGCATTATAATACCTCGTTACAGCTAAAACAGTTATAGCATTATAATACCTCGTTACTGCTACAACAGTTATAGCATTATAATACCTCGTTACAGCTACAACAGTTATAGCATTATAATACCTCGTTACTGCTACAACAGTTATAGCATTATAATACCTTGTTACAGCTACAACAGTTATAGCATTATAATACCTCGTTACAGCTACAACAGTTATAGCATTATAATACCTCGTTACAGCTACAGCAGTTATAGCATTATAATGCCTCGTTACTGCTACAACATTATAATACCTCGTTACTGCTACAACAGTTATAGCATTATAATGCCTCGTTACTGCTACAACAGTTATAGCATTATAATACCTCGTTACTGCTACAACATTATAATACCTCGTTACAGCTACAACAGTTATAGCATTATAATACCTCGTTACAGCTAAAACAGTTATAGCATTATAATACCTCGTTACAGCTACAACAGTTATAGCATTATAATACCTCGTTACTGCTACAACATTATAAAGCTTGTTACTGCCACATCAGTTATAGCATTATAATACCTCGTTACAGCTACAGCAGTTATAGCATTATAATACCTCGTTACTGCTACAACAGTTATAGCATTATAATGCCTCGTTACTGCTACAACATTATAATACCTCGTTACTGCTACAACATTATAATACCTCGTTACTGCTACAATATTATAATACCTCGTTACTGCTACAACAGTTATAGCATTATAATACCTAGTTACAGCTACAACATTATAATACCTCGTTACTGCTACAACGTTATAATACCTCGTTACAGCTACAACATTATAATACCTCATTACTGCTACAACATTATAATACCTCGTTACTGCTACAACATTATAATACCTCGTTACAGCTACAACATTATAATACCTCGTTACTGCTACTACATTATAATACCTCGTTACTGCTACAACAGTTATAGCATTATAATACCTCATTACTGCTACAACAGTTATAGCATTATAATACCTCGTTACTGCTACAACATTATAATACCTCGTTACAGCTACAGCAGTTATAGCATTATAATACCTCGTTACTGCTACAACAGTTATAACATTATAATACCTCGTTACTGCTACAACAGTTATAATACCTCGTTACTGCTACAACAGTTATAACATTATAATACCTCGTTACTGCTACAACATTATAATACCTCGTTACTGCTACAACATTATAATACCTCGTTACTGCTACAACATTATAATACCTCGTTACTGCTACAACAGTTATAGCATTATAATAACTCGTTACTGCTACAACAGTTATAGCATTATAATACCTCGTTACAGCTACAACAGTTATAGCATTATAATACCTCGTTACAGCTACAACAGTTATAGCATTATAATACCTCATTATAATACCTCGTTACAGCTACAACAGTTATAGCATTATAATACCTCGTTACTGCTACAACATATAATACCTCGTTACAGCTACAACATTATAATACCTCGTTACTGCTACAACGTTATAATACCTCGTTACAGCTACAACATTATAATACCTCGTTACTGCTACAATATTATAATACCTCGTTACTGCTACAACAGTTATAGCATTATAATACCTCGTTACTGCTACAACATTATAATACCTCGTTACAGCTACAACATTATAATACCTCGTTACTGCTACAACATTATAATACCTCGTTACAGCTACAACATTATAATACCTCGTTACTGCTACAACATTATAATACCTCGTTACTGCTACAACATTATAATACCTCGTTACAGCTACAACATTATAATACCTCGTTACTGCTACTACATTATAATACCTCGTTACTGCTACAACAGTTATAGCATTATAATACCTCATTACTGCTACAACAGTTATAGCATTATAATACCTCGTTACTGCTACAACATTATAATACCTCGTTACAGCTACAGCAGTTATAGCATTATAATACCTCGTTACTGCTACAACAGTTATAACATTATAATACCTCGTTACTGCTACAACAGTTATAACAATATAATACCTCGTTACTGCTACAACATTATAATACCTCGTTACTGCTACAACAGTTATAATACCTCGTTACTGCTACAACAGTTATAACATTATAATACCTCGTTACTGCTACAACATTATAATACCTCGTTACTGCTACAACATTATAATACCTCGTTACTGCTACAACATTATAATACCCCGTTACTGCTACAACAGTTATAGCATTATAATACCTCGTTACAGCTACAACAGTTATAGCATTATAATACCTCATTATAATACCTCGTTACAGCTACAACAGTTATAACATGTGGTCTTAGTTCTTCTGTCATGTTGAAGTCTGTCTCTGTGTCTTCTTCTGTTTCCAAGGCAAAGTGGAGAACGCCGTCAAAGGTAACAGATTATTAGAAGTAGTAGCACCTCTCCAGTGGTGTGTATTATAACTGACCTCCAGTCAGTGGTGTGTCAGTTTAGTGACAGTGGTGTAGTGGTGTCAGTCATATAACTGACCTCCAGTCAGTGGTGTGTCATACCCTCACCTCACGTGACCTCCTCTCCTCTCTCCCATCTTCTCCACAATCCTCTCCTCTCCTCTCCTCTCCTCTCCTCTCCTCTCCTCTCGTCTCCTCCATAGCTCTGCGTGAGTCTAGGGAGGCGTTGGAGAGTGTCAGTTCTTCGTTGGATGTTCTTCATGAGGGAACGTCTCGTCTGGCGCTCCGTCTGACGTATGAACGGACCTCCCTGTCCAACACCCTGTCTGATCCGGCCTGCACTAATGGAGCTGTGTCACGCACCTGCAGTGACATCCGCCTTACACTCCCTCAGCTGGGAATCAACAGCAACTTCTCTGGGGTAAGGTACACACCTGCTACAACATCCCCATTACACACTAAACATGCTAAATACTAAACATACTAAATACTAAACATGCTAAATACTAAACATGCTAAATACTAAACATGCTAAATACTAAACATACTAAATACTAAACATGCTAAATACTAAACATGCTAAACACTAAACATGCTAAATACTAAACATACTAAATACTAAACATACTAAATACTAAACATGCTAAATACTAAACATGCTAAACACTAAACATGCTAAATACTAAACATACTAAATACTAAACATGCTAAACACTAAACATGCTAAACACTAAACATGCTAAACACTAAACATGCTAAATACTAAACATGCTAAATTCTAAACATGCTAAACACTAAACATGCTAAATACTAAACATACTAAATACTAAACATGCTAAACACTAAACATGCTAAACACTAAACATGCTAAATTCTAAACATGCTAAATACTAAACATGCTAAATTCTAAACATGCTAAATACTAAACATGCTAAATACTAAACATGCTAAACATGCTAAACATGATAAATGCTAAACATGCTAAACACTAAACATGCTAAATACTAAACATGCTAAATACTAAACATGCTAAATACTAAACATACTAAATACTAAACATGCTAAATACTAAACATGCTAAATACTAAACATGCTAAATACTAAACATGCTAAACACTAAACATGCTAAATACTAAACATGCTAAATACTAAACATGCTAAATACTAAACATGCTAAATACTAAACATGCTAAATACTAAACATGTTAAATGCTAAACTTGTGCTACAATTTCAATTAGTTTCATTGGCATGATGTAACATTGTACATCCAAATTGTACTTTGAAAATGGAATGATTCATTCTCTCTCTCTGTCTCAGTTTCAATTTAAGGGCTTTATTGGCATGCGAAACATATGTTAACA
>NC_092091.1:97959384-97961884 GCF_045679555.1 Salvelinus alpinus
TGTGTTCAGTGATGTTTATAACAGTGGTTATAACAGGGGGAGAGGCTGTGTGGCTGTCTTCAGTGATGTTTATAACAGTGGTTATTACAGGGGGAGAGGCTGTGTGGCTGTGTTCAGTGATGTTTATAACAGTGGTTATAACAGGGGGAGAGGCTGTGTGGCTGTGTTCAGTGATGTTTATAACAGTGGTTATTACAGGGGGATAGGCTGTGTGGCTGTGTTCAGTGATGTTTATAACAGTGGTTATAACAGGGGGAGAGGCTGTGTGGCTGTGTTCAGTGATGTTTATAACAGTGGTTATTACAGGGGGAGAGGCTGTGTGGCTGTGTTCAGTGATGTTTATAACAGTGGTTATTACCGGGGTAGAGGCTGTGTGGCTGTGTTCAGTGATGTTTATAACAGTGGTTATTACAGGGGGAGAGGCTGTGTGGCTGTGTTCAGTGATGTTTATAACAGTGGTTATTACAGGGGGAGAGGCTGTGTGGCTGTGTTCAGTGATGTTTATAACAGTGGTTATTACAGGGGGAGAGGCTGTGTGGCTGTGTTCAGTGATGTTTATAACAGTGGTTATTACAGGGGGAGAGGCTGTGTGGCTGTGTTCAGTGATGTTTATAACAGTGGTTATTACAGGGGGAGAGGCTGTGTGGCTGTGTTCAGTGATGTTTATAACAGTGGTTATAACAGGGGGAGAGGCTGTGTGGCTGTGTTCAGTGATGTTTATAACAGTGGTTATTACAGGGGGAGAGGCTGTGTGGCTGTGTTCAGTGATGTTTATAACAGTGGTTATTACAGGGGGAGAGGCTGTGTGGCTGTGTTCAGTGATGTTTATAACAGTGGTTATTACAGGGGGTGAGGCTGTGTGGCTGTGTTCAGTGATGTTTATAACAGTGGTTATTACAGGGGGAGAGGCTGTGTGGCTGTGTTCAGTGATGTTTATAACAGTGGTTATTACAGGGGGAGAGGCTGTGTGGCTGTGTTCAGTGATGTTTATAACAGTGGTTATAACAGGGGGAGAGGCTGTGTAGCTGTGTTCAGTGATGTTTATAACAGTGGTTATTACAGGGGGAGAGGCTGTGTGGCTGTGTTCAGTGATGTTTATAACAGTGGTTATAACAGGGGGAGAGGCTGTGTGGCTGTGTTCAGTGATGTTTATAACAGTGGTTATTACAGGGGGAGAGGCTGTGTGGCTGTGTTCAGTGATGTTTATAACAGTGGTTATAACAAGGGGAGAGGCTGTGTGGCTGTGTTCAGTGATGTTTATAACAGTGGTTATTACAGGGGGAGAGGCTGTGTGGCTGTGTTCAGTGATGTTTATAACAGTGGTTATTACCGGGGGAGAGGCTGTGTGGCTGTGTTCAGTGATGTTTATAACAGTGGTTATAACAGGGGGAGAGGCTGTGTGGCTGTGTTCAGTGATGTTTATAACAGTGGTTATTACCGGGGGAGAGGCTGTGTGGCTGTGTTCAGTGATGTTTATAACAGTGGTTATAACAGGGGGAGAGGCTGTGTGGCTGTGTTCAGTGATGTTTATAACAGTGGTTATTACAGGGGGAGAGGCTGTGTGGCTGTGTTCAGTGATGTTTATAACAGTGGTTATTACAGGGGGAGAGGCTGTGTGGCTGTGTTCAGTGATGTTTATAACAGTGGTTATTACAGGGGGAGAGGCTGTGTGGCTGTGTTCAGTGATGTTTATAACAGTGGTTATTACAGGGGGAGAGGCTGTGTGGCTGTGTTCAGTGATGTTTATAACAGTGGTTATTACAGGGGGAGAGGCTGTGTGGCTGTGTTCAGTGATGTTTATAACAGTGGTTATTACAGGGGGAGAGGCTGTGTGGAGTGATGTTTATAACAGTGGTTATTACAGGGGGAAAGGCTGTGTGGCTGTGTTCAGTGATGTTTATAACAGTGGTTATAACAGGGGGAGAGGCTGTGTGGCTGTGTTCAGTGATGTTTATAACAGTGGTTATTACAGGGGGAGAGGCTGTGTGGCTGTGTTCAGTGATGTTTATAACAGTGGTTATTACAGGGGGAGAGGCTGTGTGGCTGTGTTCAGTGATGTTTATAACAGTGGTTATTACAGGGGGAGAGGCTGTGTGGCTGTGTTCAGTGATGTTTATAACAGTGGTTATAACAGGGGGAGAGGCTGTGTAGCTGTGTTCAGTGATGTTTATAACAGTGGTTATTACAGGGGGAGAGGCTGTGTGGCTGTGTTCAGTGATGTTTATAACAGTGGTTATAACAGGGGGAGAGGCTGTGTGGCTGTGTTCAGTGATGTTTATAACAGTGGTTATTACAGGGGGAGAGGCTGTGTGGCTGTGTTCAGTGATGTTTATAACAGTGGTTATTACAGGGGGAGAGGCTGTGTGGCTGTGTTCAGTGATGTTTATAACAGTGGTTATAACAGGGGGAGAGGCTGTGTGGCTGTGTTCAGTGATGTTTATAACAGTGGTTATTACAGGGGGAGAGGCTGTGTGGCTGTGTTCAGTGATGTTTATAACAG
>NC_092091.1:97966884-97976884 GCF_045679555.1 Salvelinus alpinus
ACTACAGCCCTGTGTCCTCCAGTATCTAGACACTACAGCCCTGTCCTCCAGTATCTAGACACTACAGCCCTGTCCTCCAGTATCTAGACACTACAGCCCTGTGTCCTCCAGTATCTAGACACTACAGCCCTGTGTCCTCCAGTATCTAGACACTACAGCCCTGTGTCCTCCAGTATCTAGACACTACAGCCCTGTGTCCTCCAGTATCTAGACACTACAGCCCTGTGTCCTCCAGTATCTAGACACTACAGCCCCGTGTCCTCCAGTATCTAGACACTACAGCCCTGTCCTCCAGTATCTAGACACTACAGCCCTGTGTCCTCCAGTATCTAGACACTACAGCACTGTGTCCTCCAGTATCTAGACACTACAGCCCTGTCCTCCAGTATCTAGACACTACAGACCTGTCCTCCAGTATCTAGACACTACAGCCCTGTGTCCTCCAGTATCTAGACACTACAGCCCTGTGTCCTCCAGTATCTAGACACTACAGCCCTGTGTCCTCCAGTATCTAGACACTACAGCCCTGTGTCCTCCAGTATCTAGACACTACATCCCTGTCCTCCAGTATCTAGACACTACAGCCCCGTGTCCTCCAGTATCTAGACACTACAGCCCCGTGTCCTCCAGTATCTAGACACTACAGCCCCGTGTCCTCCAGTATCTAGACACTACAGCCCTGTGTCCTCCAGTATCTAGACACTACAGCCCTGTGTCCTCCAGTATCTAGACACTACAGCCCTGTGTCCTCCAGTATCTAGACACTACAGCCCTGTGTCCTCTAGTATCTAGACACTACAGCCCTGTGTCCTCTAGTATCTAGACACTACAGCCCTGTGTCCTCCAGTATCTAGACACTACAGCCCTGTGTCCTCCAGTATCTAGACACTACAGCCCTGTGTCCTCCAGTATCTAGACACTACAGCCCTGTGTCCTCCAGTATCTAGACACTACAGCCCTGTGTCCTCCAGTATCTAGACACTACAGCCCTGTGTCCTCCAGTATCTAGACACTACAGCCCTGTGTCCTCCAGTATCTAGACACTACAGCCCTGTGTCCTCTAGTATCTAGACACTACAGCCCTGTGTCCTCCAGTATCTAGACGCTACAGCCCTGTGCTCCAGTATCTAGACGCTACAGCCCTCTGTCCTCCAGTATCTAGACGCTACAGCCCTGTGCTCCAGTATCTAGACGCTACAGCCCTCTGTCCTCCAGTATCTAGACGCTACAGCCCTGTGTCCTCCAGTATCTAGACGCTACAGCCCTGTGTCCTCCAGTATCTAGACACTACAGCCCTGTGTCCTCCAGTATCTAGACACTACAGCCCTGTGTCCTCCAGTATCTAGACACTACAGCCCTGTGTCCTCCAGTATCTAGACACTACAGCCCTGTGTCCTCCAGTATCTAGATACTACAGCCCTGTGTCCTCCAGTATCTAGACACTACAGCCCTGTCCTCCAGTATCTACACACTACAGCCCTGTGTCCTCCAGTATCTAGACACTACAGCCCTGTGTCCTCCAGTATCTAGACACTACAGCCCTGTGTCCTCCAGTATCTAGACACTACAGCCCTGTGTCCTCCAGTATCTAGACAATACAGCCCTGTCCTCCAGTATCTAGACACTACAGCCCTGTGTCCTCCAGTATCTAGACACTACAGCCCTGTCCTCCAGTATCTAGACACTACAGCACTGTGTCCTCCCGTATCTAGACACTACAGCCCTGTCCTCCAGTATCTAGACACTACAACCCTGTGCCCTCCAGTATCTAGACACTACAGCCCTGTGTCCTCCAGTATCTAGACACTACAGCCCTGTGTCCTCCAGTATCTAGACACTACAGCCCTGTGTCCTCCAGTATCTAGACACTACAGCCCTGTGTCCTCCAGTATCTAGACACTACAGCCCTGTGTCCTCCAGTATCTAGACACTACAGCCCCGTGTCCTCCAGTATCTAGACACTACAGCCCTGTCCTCCAGTATCTAGACACTACAGCCCTGTGTCCTCCAGTATCTAGACACTACAGCACTGTGTCCTCCAGTATCTAGACACTACAGCCCTGTCCTCCAGTATCTAGACACTACAGACCTGTCCTCCAGTATCTAGACACTACAGCCCTGTGTCCTCCAGTATCTAGACACTACAGCCCTGTGTCCTCCAGTATCTAGACACTACAGCCCTGTGTCCTCCAGTATCTAGACACTACAGCCCTGTGTCCTCCAGTATCTAGACACTACATCCCTGTCCTCCAGTATCTAGACACTACAGCCCCGTGTCCTCCAGTATCTAGACACTACAGCCCCGTGTCCTCCAGTATCTAGACACTACAGCCCCGTGTCCTCCAGTATCTAGACACTACAGCCCTGTGTCCTCCAGTATCTAGACACTACAGCCCTGTGTCCTCCAGTATCTAGACACTACAGCCCTGTGTCCTCCAGTATCTAGACACTACAGCCCTGTGTCCTCTAGTATCTAGACACTACAGCCCTGTGTCCTCTAGTATCTAGACACTACAGCCCTGTGTCCTCCAGTATCTAGACACTACAGCCCTGTGTCCTCCAGTATCTAGACACTACAGCCCTGTGTCCTCCAGTATCTAGACACTACAGCCCTGTGTCCTCCAGTATCTAGACACTACAGCCCTGTGTCCTCCAGTATCTAGACACTACAGCCCTGTGTCCTCCAGTATCTAGACACTACAGCCCTGTGTCCTCTAGTATCTAGACACTACAGCCCTGTGTCCTCCAGTATCTAGACGCTACAGCCCTGTGCTCCAGTATCTAGACGCTACAGCCCTCTGTCCTCCAGTATCTAGACGCTACAGCCCTGTGCTCCAGTATCTAGACGCTACAGCCCTCTGTCCTCCAGTATCTAGACGCTACAGCCCTGTGTCCTCCAGTATCTAGACGCTACAGCCCTGTGTCCTCCAGTATCTAGACACTACAGCCCTGTGTCCTCCAGTATCTAGACACTACAGCCCTGTGTCCTCCAGTATCTAGACACTACAGCCCTGTGTCCTCCAGTATCTAGACACTACAGCCCTGTGTCCTCCAGTATCTAGATACTACAGCCCTGTGTCCTCCAGTATCTAGACACTACAGCCCTGTCCTCCAGTATCTACACACTACAGCCCTGTGTCCTCCAGTATCTAGACACTACAGCCCTGTGTCCTCCAGTATCTAGACACTACAGCCCTGTGTCCTCCAGTATCTAGACACTACAGCCCTGTGTCCTCCAGTATCTAGACAATACAGCCCTGTCCTCCAGTATCTAGACACTACAGCCCTGTGTCCTCCAGTATCTAGACACTACAGCCCTGTCCTCCAGTATCTAGACACTACAGCCCTGTGTCCTCCAGTATCTAGACACTACAGCCCTGTCCTCCAGTATCTAGACACTACAACCCTGTGCCCTCCAGTATCTAGACACTACAGCCCTGTGTCCTCCAGTATCTAGACACTACAGCCCTGTGTCCTCCAGTATCTAGACACTACAGCCCTGTCCTCCAGTATCTAGACGCTACAGCCCTGTCCTCCAGTATCTAGACACTACAGCCCTGTCCTCCAGTATCTAGACGCTACAGCCCTGTGTCCTCCAGTATCTAGACGCTACAGCCCTGTGTCCTCCAGTATCTAGACACTACAGCCCTGTGTCCTCCAGTATCTAGACACCACAGCCCTGTCCTCCAGTATCTAGACACTACAGCCCCGTGTCCTCCAGTATCTAGACGCTACAGCCCCGTGTCCTCCAGTATCTAGACGCTACAGCCCCGTGTCCTCCAGTATCTAGACACTACAGCCCTGTCCTCCAGTATCTAGACACTACAGCCCTGTGTCCTCCAGTATCTAGACACTACAGCCCTGTGTCCTCCAGTATCTAGACACTACAGCCCTGTGTCCTCCAGTATCTAGACACTACAGCCCTGTGTCCTCCAGTATCTAGACACTACAGCCCTGTGTCCTCCAGTATCTAGACACTACAGCCCTGTGTCCTCCAGTATCTAGACACTACAGCCCTGTGTCCTCCAGTATCTAGACACTACAGCCCTGTGTCCTCCAGTATCTAGACACTACAGCCCTGTCCTCCAGTATCTAGACACTACAGCCCTGTCCTCCAGTATCTAGACACTACAGCCCTGTCCTCCAGTATCTAGACACTACAGCCCTGTCCTCCAGTATCTAGACACTACAGCCCTGTGTCCTCCAGTATCTAGACACTACAGCCCTGTGTCCTCCAGTATCTAGACACTACAGCCCTGTCTCCTCCAGTATCTAGACACTACAGCCCTGTCCTCCAGTATCTAGACACTACAGCTCTGTGTCCTCCAGTATCTAGACACTACAGCCCTGTGTCCTCCAGTATCTAGACACTACAGCCCGGTCCTCCAGTATCTAGACGCTACAGCCCTGTGTCCTCCAGTATCTAGACACTACAGCCCTGTCCTCCAGTATCTAGACGCTACAGCCCTGTGTCCTCCAGTATCTAGACACTACAGCCCTGTCTCCTCCAGTATCTAGACACTACAGCCCTGTGTCCTCCAGTATCTAGACACTACAGCCCTGTCCTCCAGTATCTAGACACTACAGCCCTGTGTCCTCCAGTATCTAGACACTACAGCCCTGTCCTCCAGTATCTAGACACTACAGCCCCGTGTCCTCCAGTATCTAGACACTACAGCCCTGTCCTCCAGTATCTAGACACTACAGCCCTGTGTCCTCCAGTATCTAGACGCTACAGCCCTGTGTCCTCCAGTATCTAGACGCTACAGCCCCGTGTCCTCCAGTATCTAGACACTACAGCCCCGTGTCCTCCAGTATCTAGACACTACAGCCCTGTGTCCTCCAGTATCTAGACACTACAGCCCTGTGTCCTCCAGTATCTAGACACTACAGCCCTGTGTCCTCCAGTATCTAGACACTACAGCCCTGTGTCCTCCAGTATCTAGACACTACAGCCCCGTGTCCTCCAGTATCTAGACACTACAGCCCTGTGTCCTCCAGTATCTAGACACTACAGCCCTGTGTCCTCCAGTATCTAGACACTACAGCCCTGTCCTCCAGTATCTAGACACTACAGCCCTGTGTCCTCCAGTATCTAGACACTACAGCCCTGTGTCCTCCAGTATCTAGACACTACAGCCCTGTCCTCCAGTATCTAGACACTACAGCCCTGTGTCCTCCAGTATCTAGACACTACAGCCCTGTGTCCTCCAGTATCTAGACACTACAGCCCTGTGTCCTCCAGTATCTAGACACTACAGCCCTGTCCTCCAGTATCTAGACACTACAGCCCTGTGTCCTCCAGTATCTAGACACTACAGCCCTGTGTCCTCCAGTATCTAGACACTACAGCCCCGTGTCCCCCAGTATCTAGACACTACAGCCCTGTGTCCTCCAGTATCTAGACACTACAGCCCCGTGTCCTCTAGTATCTAGACACTACAGCCCTGTGTCCTCCAGTATCTAGACACTACAGCCCTGTGTCCTCCAGTATCTAGACACTACAGCCCTGTGTCCTCCAGTATCTAGACACTACAGCCCTGTGTCCTCCAGTATCTAGACACTACAGCCCTGTCCTCCAGTATCTAGACACTACAGCCCTGTCCTCCAGTATCTAGACACTACAGCCCTGTGTCCTCCAGTATCTAGACACTACAGCCCTGTGTCCTCCAGTATCTAGACACTACAGCCCTGTGTCCTCCAGTATCTAGACACTACAGCCCTGTGTCCTCCAGTATCTAGACACTACAGCCCTGTGTCCTCCAGTATCTAGACACTACAGCCCCGTGTCCTACAGTATCTAGACACTACAGCCCTGTCCTCCAGTATCTAGACACTACAGCCCTGTGTCCTCCAGTATCTAGACACTACAGCACTGTGTCCTCCAGTATCTAGACACTACAGCCCTGTCCTCCAGTATCTAGACACTACAGACCTGTCCTCCAGTATCTAGACACTACAGCCCTGTGTCCTCCAGTATCTAGACACTACAGCCCTGTGTCCTCCAGTATCTAGACACTACAGCCCTGTGTCCTCCAGTATCTAGACACTACAGCCCTGTGTCCTCCAGTATCTAGACACTACATCCCTGTCCTCCAGTATCTAGACACTACAGCCCCGTGTCCTCCAGTATCTAGACACTACAGCCCCGTGTCCTCCAGTATCTAGACACTACAGCCCCGTGTCCTCCAGTATCTAGACACTACAGCCCTGTGTCCTCCAGTATCTAGACACTACAGCCCTGTGTCCTCCAGTATCTAGACACTACAGCCCTGTGTCCTCCAGTATCTAGACACTACAGCCCTGTGTCCTCTAGTATCTAGACACTACAGCCCTGTGTCCTCTAGTATCTAGACACTACAGCCCTGTGTCCTCCAGTATCTAGACACTACAGCCCTGTGTCCTCCAGTATCTAGACACTACAGCCCTGTGTCCTCCAGTATCTAGACACTACAGCCCTGTGTCCTCCAGTATCTAGACACTACAGCCCTGTGTCCTCCAGTATCTAGACACTACAGCCCTGTGTCCTCCAGTATCTAGACACTACAGCCCTGTGTCCTCCAGTATCTAGACACTACAGCCCTGTGTCCTCTAGTATCTAGACACTACAGCCCTGTGTCCTCCAGTATCTAGACGCTACAGCCCTGTGCTCCAGTATCTAGACGCTACAGCCCTCTGTCCTCCAGTATCTAGACGCTACAGCCCTGTGCTCCAGTATCTAGACGCTACAGCCCTCTGTCCTCCAGTATCTAGACGCTACAGCCCTGTGTCCTCCAGTATCTAGACGCTACAGCCCTGTGTCCTCCAGTATCTAGACACTACAGCCCTGTGTCCTCCAGTATCTAGACACTACAGCCCTGTGTCCTCCAGTATCTAGACACTACAGCCCTGTGTCCTCCAGTATCTAGACACTACAGCCCTGTGTCCTCCAGTATCTAGATACTACAGCCCTGTGTCCTCCAGTATCTAGACACTACAGCCCTGTCCTCCAGTATCTACACACTACAGCCCTGTGTCCTCCAGTATCTAGACACTACAGCCCTGTGTCCTCCAGTATCTAGACACTAGAGCCCTGTGTCCTCCAGTATCTAGACACTACAGCCCTGTGTCCTCCAGTATCTAGACAATACAGCCCTGTCCTCCAGTATCTAGACACTACAGCCCTGTGTCCTCCAGTATCTAGACACTACAGCCCTGTCCTCCAGTATCTAGACACGACAGCCCTGTGTCCTCCAGTATCTAGACACTACAGCCCTGTCCTCCAGTATCTAGACACTACAACCCTGTGCCCTCCAGTATCTAGACACTACAGCCCTGTGTCCTCCAGTATCTAGACACTACAGCCCTGTGTCCTCCAGTATCTAGACACTACAGCCCTGTCCTCCAGTATCTAGACGCTACAGCCCTGTCCTCCAGTATCTAGACACTACAGCCCTGTCCTCCAGTATCTAGACGCTACAGCCCTGTGTCCTCCAGTATCTAGACGCTACAGCCCTGTGTCCTCCAGTATCTAGACACTACAGCCCTGTGTCCTCCAGTATCTAGACACCACAGCCCTGTCCTCCAGTATCTAGACACTACAGCCCCGTGTCCTCCAGTATCTAGACGCTACAGCCCCGTGTCCTCCAGTATCTAGACGCTACAGCCCGGGTCCTCCAGTATCTAGACACTACAGCCCTGTCCTCCAGTATCTAGACACTACAGCCCTGTGTCCTCCAGTATCTAGACACTACAGCCCTGTGTCCTCCAGTATCTAGACACTACAGCCCTGTGTCCTCCAGTATCTAGACACTACAGCCCTGTGTCCTCCAGTATCTAGACACTACAGCCCTGTGTCCTCCAGTATCTAGACACTACAGCCCTGTGTCCTCCAGTATCTAGACACTACAGCCCTGTGTCCTCCAGTATCTAGACACTACAGCCCTGTGTCCTCCAGTATCTAGACACTACAGCCCTGTCCTCCAGTATCTAGACACTACAGCCCTGTCCTCCAGTATCTAGACACTACAGCCCTGTCCTCCAGTATCTAGACGCTACAGCCCTGTGTCCTCCAGTATCTAGACACTACAGCCCTGTGTCCTCCAGTATCTAGACACTACAGCCCTGTGTCCTCCAGTATCTAGACACTACAGCCCTGTCTCCTCCAGTATCTAGACACTACAGCCCTGTGTCCTCTAGTATCTAGACACTACAGCCCTGTGTCCTCCAGTATCGAGACACTACAGCCCTGTGTCCTCCAGTATCTAGACACTACAGCCCTGTGTCCTCCAGTATCTAGACACTACAGCCCTGTGTCCTCCAGTATCTAGACACTACAGCCCTGTCCTCCAGTATCTAGACACTACAGCCCTGTGTCCTCCAGTATCTAGACACTACAGCCCTGTCCTCCAGTATCTAGACACTACAGCCCTGTCCTCCAGTATCTAGACACTACAGCCCTGTGTCCTCCAGTATCTAGACACTACAGCCCTGTGTCCTCCAGTATCTAGACACTACAGCCCTGTGTCCTCCAGTATCTAGACACTACAGCCCTGTGTCCTCCAGTATCTAGACACTACAGCCCTGTCCTCCAGTATCTAGACACTACAGCCCTGTCCTCCAGTATCTAGACACTACAGCCCTGTGCCCTCCAGTATCTATACACTACAGCCCTGTGTCCTCCAGTATCTAGACACTACAGCCCTGTCCTCCAGTATCTAGACACTACAGCCCTGTGTCCTCCAGTATCTAGACACTACAGCCCTGTGTCCTCCAGTATCTAGACACTACAGCCCTGTGTCCTCTAGTATCTAGACACTACAGCCCTGTGTCCTCTAGTATCTAGACACTACAGCCCTGGGTCCTCCAGTATCTAGACACTACAGCCCTGTCCTCCAGTATCTAGACACTACAGCCCTGTGTCCTCCAGTATCTAGACACTACAGCCCTGTGTCCTCCAGTATCTAGACACTACAGCCCTGTCCTCCAGTATCTAGACACTACAGCCCTGTGTCCTCCAGACACTACAGCCCTGTGTCCTCCAGTATCTAGACACTACAGCCCTGTGTCCTCCAGTATCTAGACACTACAGCCCTGTGTCCTCCAGTATCTAGACACTACAGCCCTGTGTCCTCCAGTATCTAGACACTACAGCCCTGTGTCCTCCAGTATCTAGACACTACAGCCCTGTGTCCTCCAGTATCTTGACACTACAGCCCTGTCCTCCAGTATCTAGACGCTACAGCCCTGTGTCCTCCAGTATCTAGACGCTACAGCCCTGTGTCCTCCAGTATCTAGACACTACAGCCCTGTGTCCTCCAGTATCTAGACACTACAGCCCTGTCCTCCAGTATCTAGACACTACAGCCCTGTCCTCCAGTATCTAGACACTACAGCCCTGTGCCCTCCAGTATCTATACACTACAGCCCTGTGTCCTCCAGTATCTAGACACTACAGCCCTGTCCTCCAGTATCTAGACACTACAGCCCTGTGTCCTCCAGTATCTAGACACTACAGCCCTGTGTCCTCCAGTATCTAGACACTACAGCCCTGTGTCCTCTAGTATCTAGACACTACAGCCCTGTGTCCTCTAGTATCTAGACACTACAGCCCTGGGTCCTCCAGTATCTAGACACTACAGCCCTGTCCTCCAGTATCTAGACACTACAGCCCTGTGTCCTCCAGTATCTAGACACTACAGCCCTGTGTCCTCCAGTATCTAGACACTACAGCCCTGTCCTCCAGTATCTAGACACTACAGCCCTGTGTCCTCCAGACACTACAGCCCTGTGTCCTCCAGTATCTAGACACTACAGCCCTGTGTCCTCCAGTATCTAGACACTACAGCCCTGTGTCCTCCAGTATCTAGACACTACAGCCCTGTGTCCTCCAGTATCTAGACACTACAGCCCTGTGTCCTCCAGTATCTAGACACTACAGCCCTGTGTCCTCCAGTATCTTGACACTACAGCCCTGTCCTCCAGTATCTAGACGCTACAGCCCTGTGTCCTCCAGTATCTA